>NW_025179180.1:0-2255 GCF_004010195.1 Chiloscyllium plagiosum | reverse complement strand
TGAGATTCGTTCCTTAGCTCTGGAGTTAAAGCAGTGAACCATCAGCAGCATATCACATAGCTTCAGAATAAAGATCCACAGTTTCCATATAATTTTTCGTTTTACTACTACTTATATTAATAAAAAATCCTGAATGCTGCATTTGAATTATTTTTTTTTTCATATGCCCAGCCGCATGACTGACAAAGGCTCTGATCTCCAGCATCTGCACTACTCACTGCCTCCAATATGATTGGCAAAGGCAGACATATGCCCGCGTCTCACTGTTCTCTCTTGCCTTTTGAAGTTGCAGCATTTCTTTCCGATGTCTTATCGATTACATACATGTAGAAAAATGCTAGAACAATTACCTTCTGTTTGAGTACGTATTCTATGGACCAGCCAAACTCTGCAGAAATGTAATACTGAATTTCTCAGCGTTCATTCAACTGTTATCGTCCAATAGGTGAAAAGGAAGATAAAGTAAATTTTCGCACATTTTGCTGGAGAAAGTAAAATAAAGCAAAATAATTTTCTTTGGACTATGCAAGGCAATGGTTTATTTGCATCTGGATTGCTGCGTAGAGGTTTGGTCACCACATAACGTTAAAAATCGTGCAACATCCGATTGTAGTCCAACAGGTTTATTTGTTAGCACGAGCTCTCAAAGCGCTGCCTCTTCATCAGGAATTTGTGGAGCTGCACCTTAAGACACAGAATTGAAAATAAAATGTCAAAATGTCATGCAGCACACATATCTTGAGCGCATATGGAATGGGTATTCCAGTTTCAGTTCATGAATATGCAAATCCCAAATTTCCTTTTTAGTCACATTCTCAAGATAACTTCCGATTTTCTAACAAATGGTGTCATCTCGGCTCAGACAATGCTTTGAAGGTGTGAAGTTGAAGTCTGTACTCAAATCGTGAGTCAGACTGTTCCGATTTGTAAAGTGGAAATTACAGAATCTTACAAGGATTGCCGGTAAGTAATCCATTTTGAGCAAAATAAAATGTGGATTCTTCAAAAACATATACATCCGATTAACGTGCGTGCATGAGACACAGAATGAGTGTGAAAATGTGAGTGTTTGTATGTGGTAAGAGTCTCTGAATAAGTACGTGAGCTTGTTTGTGTGTGTGCATGTGTGTGTGTGTGAGAGAGAGAGTATTGTGCAGTGCGGTCACCTGTAATGTGACATGAACCAATCCTGCTGGTTGAGACCATTCTCAGGGTACAAAACTTATCTATCAGCTTCTGCTCGGTTACTTTACATGGTGGATTTTTACCAGAAGTCTGCCTTGCATGATGGTGATGCGAAGGTCACCACGTGTAATGGTGGGATCACTGTCGACACCCTGACATGTCTTGCTGCGTCTGGCCTGACAATCGTGTAAGGTGTTTGGTCGATGTTGTCCTGTAAGCTGGTCACTTGTCTGCGAACATTGATCTCTTTATGATTTGCCGTTGGTTTAAATTCGCTAAGTGGAGGGTGTACATTGGCGAGACGGAGCAGACAACTGATGAATGAATACCGCAAAACATTCACCAGGCAACGGTGTTCCATCCCAGTTGGGGAATACGACAGGGGTCTGGGACATTCGGTCTCAGACTTTCGAGTGGTTATCCCCAAGCCGGACTTCGGGACAACCAATAACGCAAAGTAACCGAGCAGACATGATTTGGAGGTGCAGGTGTGGGACGAGGGTTTACTAAGGTAAACATCACACAACACAACGTTATACTCCCACAGCCTTATTTGGTAGGAGAACATTCCAAGAAAGAGCGCTGCTCCTTCATCAGAGGGTTATCGAGTGTGAGATCTTAATGCAAAGAATTTATAGCAAAACTTTGCAGTACGATGTAAATGAAATCACATATCGACAAAAACCTGCATTAATTGTTATGTCTCTCATCTTTCAGAATGACCTTGTTGGTTTCAGTTCTTTCATACTTAAATTGGAGAATTGGGACTGACTGGTGAGCTACGTCTTCTCCCAATTCTTGTGTCCTTATCGTACACTAACCATGTCGATCATAGTCGTTAGGCACACATTGTAACTTCAGTAACAGCATTAATACATTTCCATTCTGTAGATCTCTATGACTCTAATAGACAATGCAGTATTTTGAGAGTCACTATACGTGTATTGAATCTGAAATGTATAACATTTGTGCTCATGAGTGTCATCTTACTTTGCGCATGACGAACTTGCTGTCATCGATAACTTGGAGATTCATTTAGAATAGTACACTCACAGATACATACTATATGG
>NW_025179179.1:0-2255 GCF_004010195.1 Chiloscyllium plagiosum | reverse complement strand
AGAGAGTGATCAGATAGAGAGAGATCAGATAGGGAGAGTGATCATTTAGAGAGTGATCAGATAGGGAGAGAGAGAGTGATCAGGTAGAGAGAGAGATCAGATAGGGAGAGCGAGTGAACAGAGAGAGTATCAGATAGGGAGAGAGAGTGATCAGATAGAGAGAGATCAGATAGGGAGAGAGAGTGATCAGATGGGGAGAGAGGGTGATCAG
Organism: Chiloscyllium plagiosum; assembly: GCF_004010195.1. NCBI lineage: Eukaryota > Metazoa > Chordata > Chondrichthyes > Orectolobiformes > Hemiscylliidae > Chiloscyllium > Chiloscyllium plagiosum. Next base: position 2,044 of record NW_025179179.1, on the reverse strand, counting down.
GTAGAGAGTGATCAGATAGGGAGAGAGAGTGATCAGGTAGAGAGTGATCAGATCGGGAGAGATCAGATAGGGAGAGAGAGATCAGGTAGAGAGAGATCAGATAACTAGAGAGAGAGATCAGGTAGAGAGACATCAGATAGGGAGAGAGCGAGTGATCAGGTAGAGAGAGATCAGATAGAGAGAGATCAGATAGAGAGAGAGAGAGAGAGATCAGATAGAGAGAGTGATCAGGTAGAGAGAGATCAGATAGGGAGAGAGAGAGTGATCAGGTAGAGAGAGAGATCAGATAGGGAGAGAGAGTGATCAGGTAGAGAGAGATCAGATAGGGAGAGAGAGAGTGATCAGATAGAGAGAGATCAGATTGGGAGAGAGAGTGATCAGGTAGAGAGAGATCAGATAGAGTGATCAGATAGGGAGAGAGAGTGTGATCTGAGAGAGAGACAGACAGTGATCAGAAAGGGAGAGAGAGTGATCAGAGACAGAGAGAGATCAGATAGGGAGAGACGATGATCAGATAGAGAGAGATCAGATAGGGAGAGAGAGTGATCAGACAGAGAGACAGAGAGTGTTCAGATAGGGAGAGGGAGAGTGATCAGATAGGGAGAGAGAGTGTGATCTGAGAGAGAGACAGACAGTGATCAGAAAGGGAGAGAGAGTGATCAGAGACAGAGAGAGATCAGATAGGGAGAGAGAATGATCAGGTGGAGAGAGATCAGATAGGGAGAGAGAGTGATCAGGTAGAGAGAGATCATATAGGGAGAGAGAGAGTGATCGGAGAGAGAGAGATCAGATAGGGAGTGAGAGTGATCAGATAGAGAGAGATCAGATAGGGAGGGAGAGTGATCAGATAGAGAGAGATCAGATAGGGAGAGAGAGAGAGTGATCGGAGAGAGAGAGAGATCAGATAGGCAGAGAGAGTGATCAGATAGAGAGAGATCAGATTGGGAGAGAGAGTGATCAGGTAGAGAGAGATCAGATAGAGTGATCAGATAGGGAGAGAGAGTGATCAGGTCGAAAGAGATCAGATAGGGAGAGAGAGTGATCAGATAGAGAGTGATCAGATAGGGATAGAGAGTTATCAGGTAGAGAGAGATCAGGTAGGGAGAGAGAGAGTGATCAGGTAGAGAGAGGTCAGATAGGGCGCGTGAGAGATCAGTGAGAGATCAGGTAGGGAGACATGAGATAGGCAGAGAGAGAATGATCAGGTCGAGAGAGATCAGACAGGGAGAGAATGATCGGAGAGAGATCAGATAGGGAGAGAGAGAGTGATCAGATACAGAGAGATCAGATAGGGAGAGAGAGATCAGATAGGGAGAGAGAGAGTGATCAGGTAGAGAGTGATCAGATAGGGAGAGAGAGTGATCAGATACAGAGAGATCAGAAGATCAGATAGGGAGAGAGAGTGATCAGATAGAGGGTGATCAGATAGGGAGAGAGAGAGTGATCAGAGAGAGAGATCAGATAGGGAGAGAGACAGTGATCAGATAGAGCCGATAGCGATCAAATAAATCAGCAAGATAGTTCCCAGAGATGGTGATCAGATACAGAGAGCAAATAGTGATCATATAGAGAAAGAGGGTGGAACGTTGCTGTAGGACACAGGAAACGTCTAAGCGGAAAGGCAGGTGATTGGGTATTATTGATGACAGTTATCTTCTGTATCACTCTTAAAAATTTCATTTTAAAATGGCGGCTCACTAATATGCAGCAATTCTTTTTAGTATTTGCAAATTGTGACTGAATCGAAGATGTGGGAGTTCTGCTGAAAGTTCACTCATCCCACATTGAAAAATCCTATATCTACTCTTCCAAATAACCCTCAAAGAACTCTATAATAGACTTGAGTAACATAATTTCCTGTGTGTTAGGGAAACTGAGGATCCCATTGTCTTAATTTACTTGCTGCAAATTCCTGGTCACCAAGGATTACAACAGTCAGAAACTAAACCAGTCTGTTCACAATTTTTGTGTCCTTTTTACTCCGAGCTAAACTTCCAGTCAGAGATCTACACCATCCCTAAGATTATTCAGTTTATGTCCAGTT
>NW_025179178.1:0-2254 GCF_004010195.1 Chiloscyllium plagiosum | reverse complement strand
ACAGATCAGGGATGCTGCACGGACCCGAGAGGACTGTACGGTCTAAAAAATTGATTGTATCTTTCAGTCTGGAAAAAGATACAAATAACTTAAAGTCAATGTATGGGTGGATGATGAACAGACTGGAAGACCTGACATTGACAGGATGGGTGATAGGCAAGGGAGGATGTTACACAGTTAGTGAGTCTTTTTGGAACTGGATCAGATAGTCACAGTCATTGCAGTGAGATCTACAGATCAGGAGTGCTGCAGGGACCTGAGAGGATTGCAAGGTCTCCACAGATTGATGATATCTTTAGGACTGGAAGAAGATACGAATAGCTTAAACTCTATGTATACTGTTTTCTTTTTCCTGAACAGAGCCTCAATATCCCTCAGCAGCCAGGGATCTCTGAACCTGCCAGATTCTCCCTTCACTGGAACACACTGGCCCAGGATTCTTGAGATCACCCTTTTAAAAGCCTCCCATTTGTCAGTCATTCCTTTTCCTTCACACAGACTCACCCAATCGATGGTAATCATAATGTCGAGGAGACGTTGTTGGACTGGGGTGGACAATGTTAAAAATCACACAACACCAGGTTCCAGTCCAGTTGTGGAGCACAGTCGTACGGCACAGAATTTATAGCAACAGGATGGCAATGTCATGGAACGTAACTTCAAACACATTTAGTTTCTGCCTTTCACTTTTAGGATGATCACCTGCGCGTCGAAAGCTGGTGCTTCGAAATAAACCTGTTGCACTATAACCTGGTGTTGTGCGATTTTTTAATTCACCCGATCAACCTCTGCTTGAATCTGCCAAATAGCCCCAAAATTGGCCCTACTCCAGTTTCACACCTTATTCTGTGGACCTGTTTGATCTTTTTCCATAACTATGTTAAAACTAAGACAGTTGTAGTCACTGGACCCAAGGTGTTCTCTGATTGATTATTCAGTGACTTGCCTGACCACGTTGTCTGAGGGGAGGTCCGGTGTTGCACCCACCTGAGTAGAGTTAGGCCTTGTTCGAGTTACATCTTGATTTCAGAAAACTTCTTGGACACATTTGACAAATTGAATTCCGTATGGGCCTTTTAGTCTGTGGGTGGCCCAGTCCATCCAGGGGACGTTAACATCTCCAACCAATACTACATTATTATTTCATTAGGTACCTGCAATCTCTCTACACATCTGTTCCTCTCACATCCGCTGGCTATTTGGGAATCTTGAAGACTGTCAGAACAGAGTGCACACCCCCTTTTTTGTTTCTAACGTCTAAACATATGGCCTCATTTGATGACTCTTAAAGAGTATCCTCTCGAAGCGCTGTTGTTCTGCCATCTCTTATCAAAAGGGCAGCTCCCCCTCCTCACTTAATTGTCCTTCTGTAACGCCTGAAGCATCTGTATCCTGGAACACTGAGCTGCCAGTCCTGCCCTTCTCTCAGCCATGTTTCTGTTATGGTTATAATATCCCAGTCCCCAGAGCAAATCCACGCTCTGAGCTCGTCTTCCTTACCAGTCAGGCCTCGTGCATTGAAATAAATGCATGTTAAACCAAAAGTCTTTTCCCTACCTTGGCTGTGCCCTTGGATATCCTGAATAGCAAACTTGTTCTCGATGGCTGATGCATTTTTCCGCTGACTGGTCGATCGGCCCTCTCTTATTGAGAGTCCCTGCCAAACCTTTTTAAACCCTCCCCGAATAACACTAACAAATCTCCCCGCCGGGATACTGGCGTCCTTCTGGTTCAAGTCAAACCCATTATCTTGTATAGGTCACCTCTACCCCAAAAGAGATCTCAATGATCCAAACCTTAACCCCACCCCCACCAGCTCCTCAGCCACACATGTATCTGGCCTATCTTTCTATTTCTATCCTCACTGGGGCAGGTGGCACTGAGAGCAATCTGGAGATCACTTCCCTTGAGGTCCTGCTTTTTAACTTCGTACCTAACTCCTGATACTCATTTCACAGGACCCCATCCCATTGTCTACCTCTGTCATGTGGACTGGTGTGCACAATGACCTCTGGCTATTCACCCTCCCCTTCAGAATGTTCAGTAACCGCTCAGAGACATCCTTGACCCTGGTTCCCAGGAGGCAGCACACCACCTGGGGTCTCTTCTGCGGGCACAGTTTCCTGTCTTTCCCCCTCACAACTGAGTCTCCTATCAGTATCTCTTTCATTCGAGAGAATCTGGCAAACATATACTGGGAAGACTATCTGCAGTTTGTCCAATTTGGAAAGTGGGAGTATGTTAAAGTGATACA
>NW_025179177.1:0-2254 GCF_004010195.1 Chiloscyllium plagiosum | reverse complement strand
CTATCGTTTGGCCCAGAGAGGCTGTTGTTTGGCCCAGTGTGGCTATCGTTTGGCCCAGGGAGACTGTCGTTTGGCCCAGTGTGGCAATTGTTTGGCCCAGTGAGACTGTTGTTTGCCCCAGTGTGGCAATTGTTTGGCCCAGTGAGGCTGTTGTTTGGCCCAGTTTGGCTATCGTTTGACCCAGTGAGGCTGTTGTTTGGACCAGTGTGGCTATCGTTTGGCCCAGTGAGACTGTCGTTTGGCCCAGTGTGACTGTTGTTTGGCCCAGTGTGGCAATTGTTTGGCCAAGTGTGGCTGTTGTTTGGGCCAGTGTGACTGTTGTTTGACCCAGTGTGGCTATCGATTGGCCCAGTGTGACTGTTGTTTGGCCCAGTGTGACTGTTGCTTGGTCCAGTGTGACTGTTGTTTGGCCCAGTGTGTCTGTTGCTTGGCTCTGTGTGACTGTTGTTTTGACCCGTGAGGCTGTTGTTTGGTCCAGTGTGACTGTTGTTTGGCCCAGTGTGACTGTTGTTTGGCCCAGTATGACTGTCGTTTGGCCCAGTGTGACTGTTGTTTGGCCCAGTGTGGCAATTGTTTGGCCCAATGTGGCTGTTGTTTGGGCCAGTGTGACTGTTGTTTGGCCCAGTGTGGCTATCGATTGGACAATGTGACTGTTGTTTGGCCCAGTGTCACTGCTGTTTGGCCCAGTGTGACTCTCGTGAGGCCCAGTGTGACTGTTGTTTGGCCCAGTGTGTCTGTTGCTTGGCTCTGTGTGACTGTTGTTTGGACCAGTGAGGCTGTTGTTTGGCCCAGTGTGGCTATCGTTTGGCCCAGTGTGATTCTTTTGGCCCAGCGTGACTGCCGTTTGGCCCAGTGTGACTGTTGTTTGGCCCAGTGTTGCTATCGTTTGGCCCAGTGTGATTCATTTGGCCCAGCGTGACTGTTGTTTGGCCCAGTGTGACTGTTGTTTGGCCCAGTGTGACTGTCGTCTGGCCCAGTGTGGCTGTTGTTTGGCCCAGTGTGACTGCCGTTTGGCCCAGTGTGACTGTTGTTTGGCTCAGTGTGGCTATCGTTTGGCCCAGTGTGACTGTTGTTTGGGCCAGTGTGCCTGTTGTTTGGCCCAGTCTGGCAATTGTTTGGCTCAATATGTCTGTTGTTTGGCCCAGTCTGGCAATGGTTTGGCCCAGTGAGACTGTTGTTTGACCCAGTGTGGCTATCGTTTGGCCCAGTGAGGCTGTTGTTTGGCCCAGTGTGACTGTTGTTTGGCCCAGTGTGGCTGTTGTTTGAGCCAGTGTGACTGTTGTTTGGCCCAGTGTGGCTGTTGTTTGAGCCAGTGTGACTGTTGTTTGGCCCAGTGTGGCTGTTGTTTGGCTCAGTGAGACTGTTGTTTGGCCCAGTGTGACTGTTGTTTGGCTCAGTGTGGCTGTTGTTTGGCCCAGTGTTTCTATCGATTGGCCCAGTGTGACTGTTGTTTGGCCCAGTGTGACTGATGTTTGGCCCAGTGTGGCTGTGTTTTGTCCAGTGTGACAGTTGTTTGGCCCAGTGTGGCTCTCGTTAGGCCCAGTGTGACTGTTGTTTGGCCCAGTGTGGCTCTCGTTAGGCCCAGTGTGACTGTTGTTTGGCCCAGTGTGTCTGTTGCCTGGCACTGTGTGACTGTTGTTTGGACCAGTGAGGCTGTTGTTTGGGCCTGTGTGACTGTTGTTTGGCCCATTGTGGTTATCGTTTGGCCCAGTGTGTCTGTTGGTTGGCCCAGTGTAACTGTTGTTTGGCCCAGTGTGACTGTTGTTTGGCCCAGTGTGGCTGTTGTTTGGCTCGGTGTGACTGTCGTTTGGCCCAGTGTGACTGGTGTTTAGTCCAGTGTGACTGTTGTTTAGCCCAGCGTGGCTGTCGTTTGGCCCAGTGAGGCTGTTGTTTGGCCCAGTGTGTCAATTGTTTGGCCCACTGAGACTGTTGTTTGGCCCAACGTGGCAATTGTTTGGCCCAGTGAGGCTGTTGTTTGGCCCAGTGTGGCTATCGTTTGGCCCAGTGAGGCTGTTGTTTGGGCCAGTGTGGCTATCGATTGGCCCAGTGTGACTGTTGTTTGGCCCAGTGTGACTGTTGCTTGGCCCAGCGTGACTGCTGTTTGGCCCAGTGTGACTCTCGTGAGGCCCAGTGTGACTGTTGTTTGGCCCAGTGTGTCTGTTGCTTGGCTCTGTGTGACTGTTGTTTGGACCAGCGAGGCTGTTGTTTTGCCCAGTGTGATTGTTGTTTGGCCCAGTGTGACTGTTGTTTGGCC
>NW_025179176.1:0-2254 GCF_004010195.1 Chiloscyllium plagiosum | reverse complement strand
CCTCACCACCCGACGCCAGGAGGAATAACGCCTTATCTTCCAACTTGGAACACTTCAACCCCAACGGAACGATACGGACTCCAACAGTTTCCTCAATACCCCTACCCCCACGTTTCCCCAGTTCTAAAGTTCTCGCTCAGCACCATCCTCATGACCAGTCCCACCTGTCAATTTTCCTTCCCACTTATCCGCTCCACCCTCCTCTCCGAGCTATCAACTTTACCCCTTCCGCCATCCACTTATTGCACTCGCAACCGCCTACTCCCAAACCCCACACACTCCCATTTATCTCTTCACCACCGAGATGAAGGGCTCCTGACCGAACCGTCGATTTCTCCAGCTCCACAAATGCTGCCTGAACTGCTGTGCTTTTCCAGCACCACTCTAATCTTGACTCTAATCTCCAGCATCTGCAGTCCTCACGTTTGGCACAAAGATAGGTTAACCGAGTCAGAAAATCCAAGCTGACAAAATAAATTGAGGTAATGTGAGGTTCTGCATTTACTGGAAGGTGGAATAGAGGAACTGTATACTATAAATGGAGAACACCATGAGTTGAATGCCTGTACATAGTAGCGAAATTATTTCTAGCTCTCTGCTTTCAAATTCTGCCCATGCAATAATCTCCAGTCGTCGCATTTGATGCTTTTGGTCCCCTGCCAAAAATAGCCACACATTTGTGATGGTGCGCTGCTTTGTTAACCGCACTTTTTACTTCCTGCACCCTGGATGACACATTGGGAGACAATTTTCCTCTGACAATGCAATTTTCATTTTTCAATGTTTGTCCCACGTCATTGCATAACACAAATCAATCAGTAAAACAGAGAGAACTGCGAATATCATAAATCAGAAACATAAACAAAAGTTTTTTTTGAGAAACTTGGCAGGTTTGACAACATCATCAAAGAGAAATCAAAGTTAACATTTCAGATCTTGTGACCCTTACTCAGAACAAGTTTTAATACATCCTCATTCGTACTGAGGTTATAGTATCTAGCCTGAAATACTCTCAATGTGTTTAATTCCCATCCTCACAGTGAACTTAATCACAATTGGGATCCTGAGTCACGGAGGGTGAGGTCTCTCGAATTGTTTCAGAAGTTATCTGATCGCCATGGCAGCTTCAGATCTCCAGGTGATGATTCTCGATTTGATTTTGACGTACTTCCCGATTCTTTATCCAAAAACATTTTATTCATTGATGAAACTGCCCATATGCAATATCCATGCTGTTCTGCTTTATGCAGTAACTGACTGCTGTGTGTGGTTCACGGTCGCATTTACCTTTGATCGATTTGTGGCGATTTGTTGCCAGAAACTGAGAAATAAGCATTGCAGTGAGAAAACAGCGACCATAATTCCAGGAACAGTGACAGCGTTGAGCATATTAAAGAACATTTTCTGGTACTTTGCCTTAACGGGTAAGTATCAACTCATGAACTTTTGTGTTACAATGGATTACGTTCGGATCTCTCCGGTCTGGGAATCAGTCGAGTTCCTGCACAACATACTAACACCATGTATTCCATTTCTGCTGATTTTACTGTTCAACATCTTCACAGTCAGACACATTTTAGTGAGCAGCAAATCTCGCAGGCGACTCCGGTCATCCAGCAATAAGGAAGGTCACAAAGACACAGAGGTGGAGAGTCGACGGAGATCCATCATTTTGCTCCTGGCAATTTCCGCGAACTTTATCTTGTTATGGTCAACTTTGATAGTTGTTTCCATTTGAGGGCGGCTGTTTAATCTAGGCTTCAACTCTATGTTAATCGATGATTGCATGCAAGAACTGAGATTCATGTTGCAGCTCCTGAGCTGCTGCACTAATGCTTGTGTCTACGTCATGACCAGAGTAAGTTCAGAGAGCAGCTAAAGAATATGCTGAAATATCGCATCACTCTCATTCTTCAATGTCTGCAATGAGAATAGCAAAATATTTATAGATCGGTGCTAGTGCTTTGCAATGTTTTTGATAACTGCTTATGAACGTAAAGTCTTTAACATAATTTGTAAACGTTTCGAAAATGTTGTATTTTTTTATCAACTAAAATCCTTACCGTCATTTCTTACATAACAGCGTAAACACAAGAAACTGATAAAGCTATTCTTGCCCTTGAAGTTGTTCCACCATTTAATATGATCAAGGCTAATCTAATGTAGGCCTCAATTGCTATATATTGCCTGATCTGCACAACCATTTAATCCATTGCTGACTACACATTTATCCATACACACTTCAATTTACTCA
>NW_025179175.1:0-2254 GCF_004010195.1 Chiloscyllium plagiosum | reverse complement strand
CTCAATGGTAAAGTCCTGGGGAGTGTTGCTGAACAAAGAGACCTTGGAATGTACGTTCATAGTTCCTTGAAAGTGGAGTCACAAGTAGACAGGATAGTGAAGGCAGTGTTTGTTATGCTTGCCTTTATTGGTCAGGGCATTGAGTTTAGGAGTTGAAAAATCACGTTGCGGCTGTACATAACTCTGATTCGGCCTCTTTTAGAATACCGCGTGCAATTCTGGACTCCCTGCTCTCGGAGGGATTTTGTGAATCTTGCAAGGGTTATGCAAAGCTTTACAAGGATGTTGCCAGGGTTGGGGGGGTTCTGCTATACGAAGAGGATGAATTGGTTGGGGCTATTTTCCCTGCGACATCGGAGGCTGAGGGGCGACTGTCTTAAGATATTTAAAAGGTATCTGGTTGAGTATATGCACAGAAAGGTTTTCAGAGGAAAAAGGGCCAAACGCTAGCGAGGGGACTAGATTCGATCTCGGATAACTAGTCAGTATGGACAAGTTGAACCAAAGGGTCTGTTTCTGAGCTGTACAACTCTATAATGCTCAGAATATTCAACCAATGGCCCTTGTCATTCAATGGTGTTACCATCACTGAATTCTTCACTATGAACATCATGGGGGTTACCATGGACCAGAAACTCATCTGGACTCACCATATAAATATTATGGGCTACAAGGGCAGGTCAGAGACTTGGAATACTGTGGTGTATAACTCACCACCTGAATCCCCATAGCAAATCCACCGAGTACAAAGCCCAAGTCAGAAGTCTGATGGAAAACGCCCCACTTGCCAGGATGAGTGCAGCTCCAATAACACACAATAAGCTCGCCACATTCAAGACAAAGCAGCCCACTTGATTGGCACCACATCTGCAAGCAGCCAGGCCCTCCACCACCCTCCACTCAGTAGCAGCAGTGTGTACAATCTGCAAGATACATTGCAGAAATTCAAAGATCTTTAGCCAGATCCTCCCAAATCTATGACCATTCAGATTTAGAAGGACAAGAACAGCAGATACACAGGACTGTCACTTGCAAAAGCCCCTCCAAGCCACGCACCATCCTGATCTGGAAAAATATCACTGGTTCTTCAGGATTGCTGTATCAAATCTCTGGAATTCCCCCCTTAGGGCATTGTGGGTCTACCTACAGCACATGGACTGCAGTGGTTACAAAAGATAGCTCACCAGGTTCTCAACTAGGATCAGTCAATTAATGCTGGCCAGCCGGCGATGCCCAGACCCTAGGAGTCATTTAAAAAATGTTCATTGAGGAGTTTAGAATTAAAATAGAGTTCCTTGGTGCTCAATGAGCTTTGAGTAATTTTTTTTTTGTTCATTCATGGAATGTGGGCGTTTATATAAATGTGGCCTAGCATTTATTGCCCCTTCCTAGTTGTCCTTGAGAAAATGGTAGATGGAAGTGGGTACTGCAGTTTCTGGAGATCAGAGTCAAGATTAGAGTGGTGCTGGCGTTGCACAGCAGGTCAGGCAGCAACCGAGGATGAAAGGCTTTTGCCCGAAACATTGATTTTTCCTGCTCTTTAGATGCTGCCTGACCTGCTGTGCTACACCAGCACCACTCTAATCTTGACAAGATGGTGCTAACCAAGACCCACAATCTCATTAGGGAAGGACTTGCAAGAAGCAGTGGCAGAATTCCAAGTCAGGATAGTGGCCACTGTTGACAAATTGAGTCACTCACTTACACAATCTACATATTTTAGCTCCAGGTAAAAACAAGGACTGCAGATGGTGGAAACCAGAGTCTAGATTAGAGCGGTGCTGGAAAAGCACAGCAGGTCAGGCAGCATCCGAGGCTCCAACTAGCAGTGCATTTGCAACATTATTACTGACAAGTAGGACAAAAGGATTACATGGAATTATTACCTTCACTTCATTTAAATTCCTTGCTCGTTTGAAGAAAGCAGAGCTAATTCAGCTTGGCTTCATCCATGGGGCTTGGCTGGCACTGGGGTCTTCAGAAAACATCTCAGTGAGAATTTCTCTCGTCACGTTAAATACATGCTGGAAGAAGTAAAAGGGTAACAGAGAAAAAATTATATTAGATACGCCCTCCCTCCCCAAAAAAGCTCGTTAGATCGCTACATGGAAAACAAAAAGGAATACTGTTCAAAATATATAAAGTAGCAACTGTTTCCTCCACGATCTGAACCAAGGATAAATTTAGAATATCATTGATTGCAGGAGAGAAGGCAAAAGACAGATTCAAGAAGGGGTTTAATAGGATTGCAGAA
>NW_025179174.1:1925-2254 GCF_004010195.1 Chiloscyllium plagiosum | reverse complement strand
ACTGACCCTCTGAGAATGCCTGCTCCCTCAGCATGAACCCTCCGACAGTACCTGCTCCCTCAGCTCTGACCCTCTGACAGTGCCCATTCCCTCAGCACTGACCCTCCGACAGTGCCCACTCCCTCAGCACTGACCCTCCGTCAGTGCCTGCTCCCTCAGCACCGACCCTCCGACAGGGCCTGCTCCCTCAGCACTGACCCTCCGACCGTGCCCACTCCATCAGCCCTGACCCTCTGACAGTGCCTGCTCCCTCAACACTGACACTCCGTCAGTGCCTGCTCCCTCTACACTGACCCTCCGACAGTACCTGCTCCCTCAGCACTGACCCT
>NW_025179174.1:0-1398 GCF_004010195.1 Chiloscyllium plagiosum | reverse complement strand
GACAGTGCCTGCTCCCTCAGCACTGACCCTCCGACAGTGTCTGCTCCCTCAGCACTGACCGTCAGACAGTGCCTGCTCCCTCAGCACTGACCCTCCGACAGTGTCTGCTCCCTCAGCACTGACCGTCAGACAGTGCCTGCTCCCTCAGCACTGACCCTCCGACAGTGTCTGCTCCCTCAGCACTGACCGTCAGACAGTGCCTGCTCCCTCAGCACTGACCCTCCAACAGTGCCCAATCCCTCAGCACTGACCCTCCGACAGTGCCTGCTCCCTCAGCACTGCCCCTCCATCAATGCCTGCTCCCTCAGCACTGACACTGCCTGTTCCCTCAGCCCTGAACCTTCCTCAGTGACCCACGCCAATATGTTTCTAGCTGATATGCCCCCTTTCCCCTCCTCCTGTAATCTCCATGTTGTTGTGTTGTAGATGAGGAAGGAGAGTGCCCTGATCCGTCCCGGGTGAAGAGGCATTCGAATGTGTCGTGTGTGACAGATGAGGAATGCGGGAGCTGGGAACAATGCTGCGACCTGGGCTGCGGAAGGAAATGTGTTTACAGCAGCTCACTGCACAGTAAGGACAGTGTGAAGCCAGACCATCAGAGGGTCTTCCCATGGACAATGTGGTATCACTGCACTGAGAAACCCCCTCTCACTCTCACACTCACATATACACACACACACACTCATATAGATAGACACATACACACACACACACACTCATATAGATAGACACATACACGCACATATACACACACTATATACACACACACATGCGCACACTCTCATATATACACACACACACACTCATATAGATAGACACATACACATACACGCACATATACACACACTATATACACGCACACATGCGCACACTCTCATATATACACACACACACTCACATCCACACACACATTCACACGCTCACGCACACACTCATATATACAGACACGCACGCGTACATGTACACAGATACATGCACACAGTCACTCACAGACACGTACACACACACAAACACACACACGTACAAAGACACACCCACAAAGAGACATGAGGTCTCACACTGACACACACTCACACTGACACACACACACACACTCACATATGCACACACACACACACTCACACTGTCACACACACACGTGCAGTATCACACACACATGCGCGCAGTATCACACACACAGTGATGCAAATGGCCAAGCCTGTGACCCTCTGCTCTGACTGAGGTGGGATTACAGAGGAGGCCTTTCACTGCTGTGTCTATGCTGACTTCTCTTAAAGTGACATCTGTCTCCTTCCAGCACTCACACTCTTCCTGACTTTTTCCCTTGTCCGAATCTCCAGGACCTTTGTGCTCCCTCAGCCAGCACACTGGAGGCAATGGAGCACTGTCTGTGAGCCC
>NW_025179173.1:0-2254 GCF_004010195.1 Chiloscyllium plagiosum | reverse complement strand
TGTGTGTACTCTATGTACACTGTACACCTTTCCTGTCTGTTTGCCCTGTGTACACTGTACACATTTACTGTGCGTGTGCAATGTGTACACTGTACACCTTTCCTGTCTGTGCGCCCTGTATACACTGTACACCTTTCCTGTGTGAGTGCCCTATGTACACTATACATCTTTCCTATGTGCATACCCTGTGGACACTGTACACCTTTCTGTCTGTGTACCCTGTATACACTGTACAACTTACCTGTCTATGTGCCCTGTATACACTGTACACCTTCCCTGCCTGTATGCCCTGTATACACTGTACACCTTTCCTGTGTGTATGCCCTGTGTACACTGTACACCTTTCCTGTCTGTCTGCCCTGTATACACCTTTCCTGTCTGTGTGCCCTGTATACACCTTTGGTGACTGTGTGCCCTGTGTACATTGTACACCTTTCCTGTGTGTGTGCCCTGTGTACACTGCACACCTTTCCTGTGTGTGTGTGCCCTGTATACACCTTTACTGCCTGTGTGCCCTGTGTACTCTGTACACCTTTCCTGTGTATGTGCCCTGTGTACACTGTACACCTTTCCAGTGTGTGCCATGTGTACACTGTACACCTTTCCGGTGTCTGTGCCCTGCGTACACTGTACACCTTTCCTGTCTGTGTGCCCTGTGTACACTGTATACAGTTCCTGTGTGAGTGCCCTGTATACACTGTACACCTTTCCTGTGTGTGTGCCCTGTGTACACTGTCCACATTTTCTGTGTGTACCCTGTGTACACTGTACACCTTTCCTGTGTGCATACCTTGTGTACACTGTACACCTTTCCTGTCTGTCTGCCCTGTATACACCTTTCCTGTCTGTGTGCCCAGTGTACACTATACACCTCACCTGTGTGTGTGCCCTGTGTACAGTGTACAGCTTTACTGTGTGTGTGTCCTGTGTACACTGTATACCTTTCCTCTCTATGAACCCTGTGTACACTATACACCTTTCCTGTGTGTGTGGCCTGTGTAAACTGTACACCTTTTCTGTCTGTGTACCCTGTGTACAATGTACACCTTTTCTGTGTGTACCCTGTGTACACTGTACACCTTTCCTGTCTGTATGATGTGTATACAACATTCCTGACTGCATGCCCGGTGTACATTGTACACCTTTCCACTCTGTGTGCCCTGTGTACACTGAATGCAGTTCCTATGTGAGGGCCGTGTGTACACTGTACATCTTTCCTGTGTGTGTGCCCTATGTACACTGTACACCTTTCTACTCTGTGTGCCCTGTGTACACTGTATGCAGTTCCTGTGTGTGTGCCATGTGTACACTGTATACCTTTCCTGTGTGTGTGCCATGTGTACACTGTACACCTTTCCTGTCTGTGTGCTATGTGTACATTGTGCACCTTTGCTGTGTGTCTGCCCTGTGTACACTGTACACCTTTCCGCTCTGCTTCCCACATATACACTGTACACCTTACTTGTCTGTGTACCCTTTGTACACTTTACACCTTTCCTGTGTGTGTGCCCTGTGTACATTGTGCAACTTTCCTGTGAGTGCCCTGTGTACACTGTAAACCTTTCCTGTCTGTGTGCCCTGTGTACACTGTGCACCTTTCCTGTCTGAGTGCCCTGTGTACACCTTGCCTGTCTGTTTATCCTATATACACTGTACACCTTTCCAGTGTGTGCCCTGTGTACACTGTACACCTTTCCTCTGTGTGTGCTCTGTGTACATTGCACACCGTTTCTGTGTGACTGCCCTGTATACACTGTACAACCTTCCTGTGTGTGTGCCCTGTGTACACTCTACACCTTGCCTGTCTGTGTACTCTGTGTGCACTGTACACCTTTCCTGTGTGTGTGTTCTGTGTACGCTGTACACCTTTCCTGTGTGTATGCCCTGTGAACATTGTCCACCTTTCCTGTCTGTGTGCCCTGTGTATACTGTATACCTTTCCTGTGTGTATACCCTGTATACACTGCAAACCTTTACTGCCTGTGTGCCCTGTGTACTCTGTACACCTTTCCTGTGTGCGTACCCTTTGTACACTCTTTCCTGTCTATGTGCCCTGTATACACCTTTCCTGTCTGTGTGCCCTGTATACACCTTTCCTGTCTGTCTGCCCTGTATACACCTTTCCTGTCTATGTGCCCTGTATACACTATACACCTTTCCTGTGTGTGACCTATGTACACTATACACCTTTCCTATGTGCATACCCTGTGTACTCTGTACTCCCTTCTGTCTGTGTACCCTGTATACACTGTAC
>NW_025179172.1:0-2254 GCF_004010195.1 Chiloscyllium plagiosum | reverse complement strand
CAGAAGTGAGACTCACCGGCCTATAGTTACTAGCGTTATCCCTACTTCCCTTCTTGAAAAAGGGAACCACATTTGCTAACCTCCAGTCTTTTGGCACTACTCCTGTCGACAACGAGGACATAAAAATCAAGGCCCATGCCTCTGCAATCTCTTCTCTTGCTTCCCAGAGAATCCTAGGCTAAATGCCATCAGACCAGGGGACTTATCTATTTTCACCCTTACCAGAATTTCCAAAATCTCTTCCCTACATACCTCAAAGCCGTCCATTCTAATTAATTGTGACTCAGTATTCACATCGCAACAATATCCTCTTCCTGAGTGAATACTGACGATGGTATTCATTCAGTGTCTCCCCAATGTCTTCAGTCTCCACACGCAACTTCTCACTATCATTCTTGACTGGACCTATTCCTACCCTAGTCATTCTTTTATTGCTGACATACCTGTAGAAAGCCTTAGGGTTTTCCCTCATCCTACCAACAAAGGGCTTTTCGTGTCCGCTCCTTGCTGCTTTTAGTTCTCTCTTCAGATCCTTCCTGGCTACCTTATAACTCTCAATCGCCCCAATTGAACCATCATGCCTCATTTTTGCATAGGCCACACTCTTCCCTTTAACAAGGGATTCCAGTTCCTTATTAAACCACGGCTCCCTCACACGACCCTTTCCTCCCTGCCTGACAGGTACATAATTATCAAGGACACTCAATAGTTGCTCCTTGAACAATCTCCACATATCAATTGTGCCCATGCCTTGAAGCCTACTTTTCCAAGCCATCCTAGGTCGTGCCTCACCGCATCATAATTTCCCTGCCCCCAGCTATAACTCTTGCCAGGCAGTGCATACCTATCCCTCTCCATCACTAGAGTAAAAGTCACCGAAATGTCGTCACTGTCCCCAAAGTGCTCACCTACCTCTAATTATAACACCTGGCCTGGTTCGTTACCCAGAACCAAATCCAGTATGGCCTCACCTCTTGTTGGCCTATCTACATATTGTGTCAGGAAACCCTCCTGCACACATTGGACAAACACTGACCCATCTAACGAACTTGAGCTATAGCTTTCCAAATCAATATCAGGAAAGTTAAAGTCCACCATAACAACCACCCTATTACTTTCACTCTTCTCCTGAATCATCCTCGCAATTCGTTCTTCTACGTTTCTCGGACTATGAGGAGGCCTGTAAAAAACTCCTAACAGGGTGACCTCACCTTTCCTATTCCTAACCTCAGCCCAAAACTACATCAGATGGCGAGTTTTCATCCATCGTCCTTTCCACCGCTGTAATACTATCTTTGACAAGCAATGCCACACCTCCCCCTCGTTTACTCCCACCTC
Source organism: Chiloscyllium plagiosum (assembly GCF_004010195.1). Lineage (NCBI taxonomy): Eukaryota > Metazoa > Chordata > Chondrichthyes > Orectolobiformes > Hemiscylliidae > Chiloscyllium > Chiloscyllium plagiosum. The sequence goes on along the minus strand of NW_025179172.1, from coordinate 916 downwards.
TGACCCAACTAAAACATTTAAACCCTGGAATCTGCAACAGCCAATCCTGTCCCTGTTCTACCCATATCACCGTAATAGCCACAACATCAAAATCCCAGTAACCAACCAACGCTGCAAGTTCACCTACTTTATTTCGTATACTTCTCGCATTGAATGATACACACTTCAATCTACTTTCCTGTTCACAGGCACCCTCCTTTGAGATTGATGCCATGTTTCGAACCTCTCTACACTCCAGGTCCTGCACCCGAAAGCTACAGTCTAGGTTCCCATGCCCCTGCAGAGTTAGTTTAACCCCCCCCCCCCAAGAGCACTAGCAAATGTCCCCCCAAGGAAACTGGTTCAGGTGTAGACCATCCTGTTTATAGAGGTCCCACCTTCCCCAGAAAGAACCCCAGTTATCTAGATACCGTAATCCCTCCCTCCTGCACCATACCTGTAGCCACGCATTTAACTGTTCTCTCTCCCTCTTCCTCGACTCTCTATCACGTGGCACGGGTAACAAACCAGAGACAACAACTCTATTTTTCCTAACTCTGAGCTTCGAACCTAGCTCCCTGAAAGCCTGCCTAACATCCTCAGACCTCCTCCTACCTATGTCGTTGGTGCCAATGTGGACCACGACTTCGGACTGCTCCCCCTCACCCTTAAGGACCCAGAAAACACGATCAGAGACGTCACATACCCTTGCACCTGGGAGGCAACATACCAAACGTGAGTCTCTCTCGCCCCCACAAAAACGCCTATCTGTGCCCCGAACTATCGAGTCCCCAATAACTATTGCTCTGCTCTTCTCCACCCTTCTCTCCTGAGCAACGCGGACAGGCTCCGTGCCAGAGGCCTGAACCACATTGCTTACCCCTGGTAAGTCCCCCCCCCACAATATCCAAAACGGTATACTTGTTCTGGAGGGGAA
>NW_025179171.1:0-2254 GCF_004010195.1 Chiloscyllium plagiosum | reverse complement strand
TAAGATCTTCGTTACAATAGTTTGCAACAGATTTCCTACTGTGGATAAACAACTAACTGGCCTATAGTCCTCCACTCTCCCACTTCTTCCCTTCGTAAATCATTTGAATGCATTTATAACCTACCAACGTAAATACAGAAAAGTACAGTGGCCCCTATTGCAATCCATATTTGTATTGCTGTTTTCTCTGAAATTTCAGTTTGAATTATATCTGGTCTGTCAGACTTATCAATCCTCATCCCAGTTCTGTTTCCAAATACTACCTCATAACTGTATATGATTGATTTTAATCTTTAGTTACAACGGTCCCATGGTGACTTGGTATTTCTGGGGGATTTTCTGGATCTCCTCTTTGAAGACAGATACAATGTAACTGTTTCGTCTCCTTGTCATTTTTCTGTTCGCTACAATAAATTATCGCAACCACACATTCGATCTTTAGATAACATTAGTGTGGAAACAGGCCCTTCGGCCCAACAAGTCCACACCGACCCGCCGAAGCGCAACCCACCCATACCCCTACATTTACCCCTTTCCTAACACTACGGGTAATTTAGCATGGCCAATTCACCTCGACCTGCACATCTTTGGACTGTGGGAGGAAACCGGAGCACCTGGAGGCAAACCCACGCAGACACAGTCAGTCGCCTGAGGCGGGCATTGAACCCGAGTCTCAGGCGCTGTGACGCAGCAGTGCTAACCACTGTGCCACTGTGCCACCATGCCGCCCACCTGATTTCATTTTCCTTTGAAGTATCAACAGACGCTTTTCGCCAGTATTTACAATTAACAAAAAAATCACAGCACATGAACAGGCCCTTCAGCCCTCTAAGCCTGTATCTATCAGATCCTCTATCTAAATCTGTCGCCTATTTTATAAGGATCTGTATATCTCTGCTTCCTCATATTAAATGATGCTATCGTCCCTGCCTCTTCTACCTCAGCTGGCAACGCATTCCAGCCACCCACTACCCTCTGCGCAAAGAACTTTTCGTGCATATCTCCAATAAACTTTTCCCCTTTCATCTTGAATTCTTGACCCCTAGTAACTGAGTCCCCCACTCTGGAATAAGCTTCTTGCTCTCCACCCTGTTTACATCTCTCATGATTTTGTAGACAACAATCAAGTCCTCCCTCAACCTCCGTCTTTCTAATGAAAATAATCCTAATTTATCAAACCTCTCTTTACATGTCGTTCTCTCCATACTAGGCAATATTCTGGTGAAGATCCTCTGCCCTCTTTCCAAAGCATCCAGATCCTTTCAGTAATGTGGCAACCAGAACTGTCCGCAGCATTCCGAATGTGACCGAACCAAAGTCCTATGCAACTGTAATATGGCCTGCCTACTCTTGTACGCAATAGATTCCGACAGATCCCCTCCTGTTGGTGACGAGTTAACTGGTCTATGGTTCTCCACTTCTTAAATTGTTAGAATGAAGGAAGGAAAGTATACTAAATTCCTTCTTGATCATTCTATCGACCTTCCACTTTCAGCGAACAATGAACCTGAACACCCAGATCTCTCTGTACATCAGTTTTCCCCAGGGTTTTTTCCAGTTAATGTATTATTTGTTCTCGAATTGGATCTTCCAAAATGCATCACCTCACATCTGCCATTTCCCCACCCAACTCTCCAATCTATCTACATTCAGCTGTGTTCTCTGACAGTTCCCTCAACTTTCTGCTAATCTACAATCTTAGTTTCATCTGCAAACTTTCTAATCAGACCACCTATACCTTCCATCAGATCATGTAAATATATCACAACAAACAGTGGTCCCAGCACGGATCCCTGTGAAACATCACACAGAACAATTGTCCATTTTGGAAACTCCCTTCCATTATTACTCTCTGTCTACTGTTGCCCAGACAGTTCTCTAATCCATCTAGCTAGTACACCATGGACCTCTGCGACTTCACCTTCTCCATCAGTCTATCGCATCAAACGCCTTACTGAAGTCCATGTATATGACATCTACATCCCTTTCCGCACTATCAACTTTGTCATTCCTCAAAGAATTCTATTATGTTTGCTAAGATGTGACCTTCCCTGCACAAATCATGGAAGGTCTTGTGTGGAGTCCGACTTGTTTTACCCTGGAGTCATATTGGTTTTATTTCCAAAGCAGGACTTTATCAAATGCCACAATGATTGGCTGCGTACAAATTGAATGCTGTTTTGAACAAAATACAATCTATCCACAAATATAAATCTTCAATCGCAAATTAGCCCCCCAGATTTATAGGTGTGTC
>NW_025179170.1:0-2254 GCF_004010195.1 Chiloscyllium plagiosum | reverse complement strand
TCTGCTCGGGCACTTTCAGCTGCTACCTGTTCCAAAGTGCGCCTTGGATGATGGTCACCTGAAGGTCTGAGGTCGAATGTCCTGGACAATGAAATGTTCCCCAACAGGGAAGGGGCACACCGGTGTGTTAATTGATATGCATTCGCCATTCATCCGTTCTGTAGCTTCTGCTCGGCTTCATCAAAGTGCCATGCCTCAAAGCATCCTTGCCTGCAGCGTGTTTTTTTTTAGTTTAGCGTCAGTCGAAACATTATGGCACGGACACAGCACACAGGGACTAACACCTTCAACAAATTATCTGGGTTCACACTAATTGTTAAAGTTCGCCTGAGCGTGTAAATATGGAAAGAAAGTTTAGCGATTTACATAATAAAGAAATGAACCTGACGTAGTCATTCTAACAGATGGAAGACTTAACAAACGATCAAGTTATTTTTCAATGTATAATTTCAGTTACGTCACACTGTAACCTTTTGCTATAAATTCTGTATCTTACAACTGTGTACTCCACAACCACCTGACAAAGGAGCAGCTCTCTAAAAGCTAATGCTTCCAATTAAACCTGTTGGACGATGACCTGGTGTTGTGCGATTTTTAACTTCGTATTAGAATGCGGATCTCACAGAGATGAGGAAGCGTTTATTCTCTCAGACAGTTCAGGATCTGTGTAATTTCTTGTAGCAGAAGGCTGTTGAGGAAGGGCCATTAGGTGTAATCAGGCTGAGATCGGCAGATCTTCGAACAGCAAAGATATCAAGCATTATGGGGAAAGGCAAGAAAGTGCAGTTCAAGGTTATCAGATCAGACATGAAACCATTCAATAGCTGAACAGACTTGATGGTCTGAATGGTGTCTATCTGTTCCTAAAATTGTTGGCCTTAATTTGAAGCTGGAAAACCGACCTGAGTAAAATGTGCCAAATTAAAAATGCGTGGTCCCCCCGAACACTGAACCGAGGTGAAATGTACAAAGAACTACACACAAAGGGCAGAAAATGTGGGTAATTGATTTGGAGTGTTCAGTATACCAAAGTTAACAGAAAAACCAATATATTTTTACCGACATTGAACCTGGCTCCACTAGGCATGTCGTTAGCTCTCACAAACCATCAATCCCCTTCCATTTTCCTGACACCCCCTCCGTTCTTCATTCCAGCTGACATTGGTGATGCGGAACTGTAACATGCAGGAAAGCGATTCTGACTGCAGCACAGCATCATTCTGCTTCGAAAGATCAGGCAGTATTTCGTATTGCTTACTGTAAATGTTAACCTTTAACAAGCCATGACAGTGAAAACATTGAATTCTTATCACTATGCTACCAGGAAAAATTTCTGGTATCACAACCCTGGATACCATGAGATCCGTCATTCTATTCTGCCATCCTTCTGTGCATGATCCCCTCAGCTCTATTCTGGTCTTGTTGGTTGGTTTACAATACTGAGGCTATCCAATCATGTGTTGCATTTCAGTTTCTGATATATGAGACCTTCTCTCTGAGCTGGCAACGTGCTGGCTCAGTGGTGATAACACTGGTCTTGTGAACTAGGAAAGTGCTTTAAATAGCCCTTTCCTGTTTTTCATTCCAATAACTTGAGGAAAAATATTCGGCAGGACAGGAAAAAACGGGCGTGAGCAATTATCCCGTTTGGCAGCAAGAATGAGGTGAGGCAGTACAAACTACAGAGTGATGGGGAAAGAATGGGCCAGGAACACTGGGACGGGAGGGGCTTAATGCTACCTTTCTTTGCTGTAAATAGACACTGTTGTTGAAGTCTGAAATAGGACAATATCAGCCAAGTGGGTGAAATCTTACTTTCTGCTTGTTTTCTCCAGAGGCCGGTGTCACTCTTGGGGAAATGTGTCTGCGTGCTTCAGTCTATGGGCAAAAATGGGGTTCACTGCTGCTTCATTCAGCCACACGGATATTAGAACTAAACGTCTGTTAATGACAGGCGAATAAAGACTGTTTCAATCATTTCATGTTTATGCTGCATTAATCTGCGGTTATTGATCCACAGTTTAGATTCACTCCCTGCAGTTAACTTGCTGACTTCTCCAGTTTTTCATAGTTCAATGTGATGCATCAAGTGTAGAACGAGAGGGAGCTTGTTTCCCAAATCTTGTGTTTATATGTGTCTTATGTTCAGCCTTCACCAATGGCTAGAGCAAGGGGAAAGGATGAGACCAATGTGTAACTCTGTCCTTGGCCATGCATGGCTCCCACATCGACAATTCTCCACTGTGAATTTACA
>NW_025179169.1:0-2254 GCF_004010195.1 Chiloscyllium plagiosum | reverse complement strand
TGTCCCAGCTGTTAGACTGTCATACAGTGTCCCTAATATTAGACTGTTGTACAGTGCCCCAGATATTAGACTGATATACATTGCCCCAGTTTTTAGACTGTTATATATTCCCCCAGCTGTTAGACTGCCGTACGGTGCCCCCAGATATTAGATGCCCAACAGTGTCCCAGATATTCGACTGTGGTACAGAGTCCCTGATTTTAGACTGTTATATAATGTCCCAGATGTTAGACTGTTATACAGTATCCCAGACATTAGACTGTTATAGTGTCTTCTAGGAGAAAGTGAGGACTGTAGATGCTGGAGATCAGAGCTGAAAATGTGTTGCCAGATATTAGACTGTTATACAGTGTCCCAGCTGTTAGACTGTTATACAGTGTCCCAGATATTAGACTGTTATACAGTGTCCCAGATATTAGACTGTTATACAGTGTCTCAGCTATTAGACTGTTATATAGTGTCCCAGATATTAGACTGTTATACAGTGTCTCAGCTATTAGACTGTTATACAGTGTCCCAGATATTAGACTGTTATACAGTGTCTCAGCTATTAGACTGTTATACAGTGTCCCAGATATTAGACTGTTATACAGTGTCTCAGCTATTAGACTGTTATACAATGTCCCAGATATTAGACTGTTACACAGTGTCTCAGCTATTAGACTGTGATATAGTGCCCCAGCTGCTAGCATGTTATACGGTGCCCCAGTTGTGTGACACTTATACAGTTTCTCAGCTATTAGACTGTTATACCCTGTCCCTTCTGTTAGATTGTTATACACTGTCCCAGCTATCAGACTGTTATAGTGTCCCCTGCTGTTAGACTGTTATAAGGTGCCCCAGCTGTTAGTCTATTATACAGTGTCCCTGCCATTAGACTGCTATACAGTGCCCCAGCTGTTACACTGTTATGCAGCGCCCCACCAATTAAACTGTTAAACAGTGCCCCAGTTGTTAGACTGTTATACAGTGTCCCCAAATATTAGACGGTTATACATTGCCCTCTGCTGTCAGACTGTTATACAGTGTCCCAGCTGTTAGAGTATTATACAGTGTCCCAGCTGTTAGACTGTTATACAGTGCTCCCCAGATATTAGACTGTTATACACTATCCCCCAGATATTAGACTGTTATAAAGTGCCCCCAGATATTAGACTGTTATATAGTACCCCCAGATATTAGACCTTTATACAGTGTCCCCCAGAGATTAGACTGTTAAACAGTGTCCCCCAGAGATTAGACTGTTATACAGTGCCCTAGCTATTAGACTGTTATACAATGTCCCAGATATTTGACTGTTATACAGTGCCCCAGATATTAAACTGTTATATAGTGCCTCAGCTTTTAGACTGTTATACAGTGTCCCTATATTAGACTGCTATACAGTGCCCCAGCTGTTACACTGTTATGCAGCGCCCCACCAATTAAACTGTTAAACAGTGCCACAGCTGTTAGACTGTTATATAGTGTCCCAGCTGTTAGACTGTTATACAGTGTCCCAGATCTTAAACTGTTATACAGTGCCCCAGCTGTTAGACTGTTATACAGTGCCCTGGGTGTTAAACTGTTATACAGTGCCCCAGATATTAGACTGCTATACAGTGCCCCAGATATTAGACTGCTATACAGTGCCCCAGCTGTTAGACTGTTATACAGTGTCCCCAGATATTAGACTGTTATACAGTGTCCCAGATATTAGACTGTTATACAGTGTCCCCAGATATTAGACTGTTATACACTGTCCCCCAGATATTAGACTGTTATAAAGTGCCCCAGATGTTAGACTATTATATAGTACTCCCCAGATATTTAACTGTTATACAGTGTCTCAGCTGTTAGACTGTTATACAGTGTTCCCAGATATTAGACTGTTGTACAGTGCCCCCAGATATTAAACTGTTCTACAGTTTTCCCAGATATTAGACTGTTATACAGTGTCCCCCAGATATTAGACTGTTATACACTGTCCCCCAGATAATGGACAGTTATAAAGTGCACCAGATATTAGACTATTATATAGTACTCCCCAGATATTTAACTGTTATACAGTGTCCCTGCTATTAGATTGTTATACAGAGCCCCCAGGTATTAGACTGTTATACAATGCCCCATATATTAGACTGTTATACAGTTCCCCCAGATATTAGACTGTTATACACTTTCCCCCAGATATTAGACTGTTATACAGTCCCCGCCAGATATTAGACTGTTATACAGTACGCACAGATATTAGACTGTTATACAGTGCCCCCAG
>NW_025179168.1:0-2254 GCF_004010195.1 Chiloscyllium plagiosum | reverse complement strand
AAGCATGGCACTCAAATGTAGTAACATGAAGAAGAAGAAGCATGTGCCGTGAATTTTTCGTTTAAAGATTAAGTGAATAGATCAGAGACGTTTATCGCAACATTTAGCCTGCACGTCCAGCAGCCAAGTGAAATATGCCAAACTAAATTGCACAGAAGCATTGTTCTGGACCACTTCGAAATAGTACAAAACATTTTTTTCTAATCGGAAGCTATGGTTAAGTTGAGGATAGAGATAATAAATGGGTGTGCAAATGGCAGGACGTTTATGTTGGTGTTCAAAAGTGCAGAAGCAGATATTAGGTTTCAGGAAGTTTTAGACGGGGTTGCTCAAATGGGAGATCAGCAGCCGATCGAAATTTGCCATGAAAGCTGTTCAACAATGCACTTTGCAAGACGTAACATGACAAACAGTTACTTAATGAATGGAAGGACGTTCGAAAGCTCTGAGTAACAAAGGGAACTTGGGGTCCTTGTCCATCGACAATTGAAATTGGCATCAAACGTTGAAACTATGCTTCAGAAGACAAATAAAGCTTCTGTCCTTTCCTGCCATGTGTACATCAGTGCAGAGAGCAAGGGCTTTCGATTAGAGTTGTACAAATCTTTGCGTATTCCAGAGCCAGATTACAGTGTGCAGTCTCATTAGCCATGCCATAGTATGCTGTGAATTCTCCGGCGGGGGTGCCCCACATATTTGCCAAGATGTTTGCTGGACAGAATAAATTTAGCCAGTATGACAGTTTGGATAGACCTGAGGGTTTTCTTTGTAGCTGAGACGGCTTTGTGTTTGCAGAGTGAGGATTATGAGTTTATGAGAGGCAACGGAGCTGTGGAATTATGTAGCAGTTTTTTTTAAACTGATGGATGAATAACGAAGAGGACATAACCTTATGTGTTTAGGGGCTATCAAGGATTTTGTTTCGCAGCCAAAGGGTTTGGATGTCTGGAAGTAGCTGCCGGAGAGTGTAGGGGTCAAAGTGCTAAACCTCACCAATGTTAAAAAGAATGTCATTGAGCACTTGAATTGTGAAGGCAAACAACGTCGTGGGCCAAGCCTTGGCTTGTGGGATTAGTGTCACTAGGACAGTGCAAGATCATTTTTGCAAGGTCATTTTCTTTGCTGCTTTAGCCATGACACTATGCGCCTACGAAACGTGTCAACTGATCTGTGGGCAGTGAGCACGGCTTTACAATTCTTTCCCTTCAGCCAAAAAGCGTTGAAACCACACACTAATTAACAGAATGTGCTTCCGACTTTGCAAGTCTCTCTGCATGGATCACGACATGGGAATCGATGCAGGAATGACAAGATATGACATTGCCAAATTGGACCGAGCACGCACATCTGATGCTTCGCAGGTAAGGAACTTTTCTTAGCTTGTGATCTTTCCACATCATTTAATACTGTGCATTAAGTATGGCTAGATGAGACACACATAGGTTTGTTCTGGGTAATCTGTGATTGTTGGAAATGCTGCAGAGAAACATGAGTGGGGAATCTGGTGGAGGCATGCACGACTTTGAATGGCATTGATTCGGTGAAACAATGAAATTTCGCATTGGTCGAGATGTCAATAAGACGATTGCGTAAAATTAAAGTGGAAGACTTACTGTTAAAACAATAACTTGCTTTACAATGAAATAAAGTAGACAAGCACACATACATAGATGTGTCAGTTTCGCGTCATTGTGTGACATATTACATTGAAAGCAATAATTTTGATCGCATTTGCTTTATGGCAGAAGACATAGACGAAACAAAAAAAAACAAGTTCGCCTTATGAAACACAGCTATTCTCGCAAATTCTGTGGAAAGAAGACTCCGTAAATGTTTTGAACACTGATTCCCTTCTTCAGAATAGATGAGACAAACCTGAAGGCATCGGTGTCGTAACACACTGAATGATTGATCTAAAGCGTTTGATGCGATGTTTCCAACCTTCCAACCCCCCGGATTACAAACAAGCACAGCTGAAAATCAGTTTCGGTTGGCGTAAATTGGTATAAAAATTAGACGGACCGATATGAATTTCATCCAATTCTAAACGGGATTTTAAATGGGAATTTGGTTTGGAGATCACTGGAATAATATTACCTCTCAGCTCTGCTGAACTAAAGCGTCCCTGCGGCTTTATGCACCTCATGTATTGAGGTGGAGTGCGAGATTACAGAGATGGGAGAAAGCAGTATTCGGTTTCCTCCTGTGCAAATCTTCATCTTCGGATGCGTCGCTTTCGCATGTCTTTTTTGTA
>NW_025179167.1:0-2254 GCF_004010195.1 Chiloscyllium plagiosum | reverse complement strand
AGAGTAAGTCAGAGAGGATCACAGTATGTCATATTGTGCCTCAGAGAGAGTCAGCAAGTGTCGCAGTGTGTTTCTGTGTATCACAGTCTGTCAGAGAGTGTCACAGTGTGCGTCAGAGAGAGTCAGAGAGTGTCACAGTGTGTTTCAGTCTATCACAGTCTGTCAGCGAGTGTCACAGAGCGCCTCAGTGAGAGTCAGAGAGTGTCACAGTGTGTCTCAGTGAGTGTCACAGTGTGTCTCAGAGAGTCGGAGAGAGTCAGAAAGTGTCACAGTGTGTCTCAGTGAGTGTCACAGTGTGTCTCATCGAGTCAGAGAGAGAGAGAGTCCGAAAGTATCACAATCTGTCTTTGAGAGTGTCTCAGTGTGATACAGTCTGTCAGAGAGTGTCACAGTGTGCCTCTGAGATTGTCAGAGAGTGCCACAGTGTATCTATGAGAGGATGACATTGTGTAGTCAGAGAGAGTCAGAAAGAGTCACAGTTTGTCTCAGAGAGTGTCACATTGTGACACAATCTGTCAAAGAATGTTACATTGTATTTTAGAGTGCGTCAGAGAGGGTCAGAAAGTGTCACAGTGTGTCATATTGTGTCTCAGAGTGTGTCAGCATTTGGCTCAGAGGGTCACAGTCTGTCGGAGAGTGTCACAGTGTTTCTCAGAGAGTGTCAGAGAACGTCACAGTGTATCTCAGTGTGTCAGAGAGTGTAACAGTGTGTTTCAGAGAGAGTCAGAGAGTGTCACAGTGTGTCTCAGAGTGCCAGAGTGAGTCAGATAGTGTTTCAGTGTATCACCGTCTGTCAGAGAGTGTCACAGTGTGTCTCAGTGTGTGTCACAGTGTGTCTCAGAGAGTCAGGGCGAGTCAGAAAGTGTCACAGTCTATCTCAGAAAGTTTCACAGTGTGTCACCGTCTGTCAGAGAGTGTCACAGAGTGTTGCAGATGTGCAAGAAAGTGTCACAGTATGTCACAGAGAGTGTCAGAGAGTGTCACAATGTGTCTCAGAGAGCGTCACAGGGTGTTGGAGAGTGTCAGAGAGTGTCACAGTGTGTCTCTGCCTGTGTCAGAGAGCGTCACGGTGTGTTTCAGAGAGCGTCAGTGAGTGTCACATTGTGTCACATTGTGTCACAGTATGTCAGAGAGTGTAACAGTGTGTTTCAGAGAATGTCAGAGAGTGTCACAGTGTGTTTCAGAGAGTGTCACTGTCTGTCACAGTCTCTCAGAGAGGGTTTCAGTGTATCACAGACTGTCAGAGAGTGTCACAGTGTGTCTCAGAGAGACTCAGAGAGGGTCACAGTGTGTCTCAGAGTGCCAGAGAGAGTCAGATAGTGTTTCAGTGTGTCACCGTCTGTCAGAGAGTGTCACAGGGCGCCTCAGAGAGAGTCAGAACGTGTCACAGTGTGTCTCACTGAGTGTCACAGTCTGTCACAGTCTCTCAGAGAGGGTTCCAGTGTGTCACAGTCTGTCAGAGGGTGTCACAGTGTGCCTAAGAGAGTGACAGAGAGTGTCACAGTGTGTCACAGTGTGTCTAAGATAGGATGACAATGTGTCTCAGACAGTCAGAGAGAGTCAGAAAGAGTCAAAGTTTGTCTCAGAGAATGTCACAATGTGACAGTCTGTCAGAGAATGGTACATTGTATTTCAGAGTGTGTCAGAGAGAGTCAGAAAGTGTCACAGTGTGTCATACTGTGTCTCAGAGAGTGTCAGAGAGTGTCAGCATTTTTCTCAGAGAGTGTCACAGTCAGTCAGAGAGTGTCACAGTGTGTCTCAGAGAGTGTCAGAGTGAGTCGGAGAGTGTCACAGGATATCATACTGTGCCTCAGAGAGTGTCAAAGAGAGTCAGACTGTATCACAATCTTTCTCAGAGAGAGTCAGAGAGTGTCACAGTGTGTCTCAGAGACTGTCAGAGTAAGTCAGAGAGGATCACAGTATGTCATACTGTGCCTCAGAGAGAGTCAGCGAGTGTCGCAGTGTGTTTTTGTGTATCACAGTCTGTCAGAGAGTGTCACAGTGTGCGTCAAAGAGAGTCAGAGAGTGTCACAGTGTGTTTCAGTCTATCACAGCCTGTAAGCGAGTATCACAGAGCGCCTCAGTGAGAGTCAGAGAGTGTCACAGTGTGTCTCAGAGATTCAGTGAGATTCAGAAAGTGTCACAATCTGTCAGCGAGTGTCACAGTGTGTTTCAGAGAGAGTCGGATAGGATCAGAGAGTGTCACAGTGTGTCTCAGAGTGGATGACAGTGTGTCTCAGAGAGTCAGAGAGAG
>NW_025179166.1:0-2253 GCF_004010195.1 Chiloscyllium plagiosum | reverse complement strand
AAGCGGGTGATTATGTGAAAAGCACCAAAGAATAAATTATTCCAACTGAATGAGGCGTAAACTCATGAGTTTCATTTTCTTCTCTTTCCTATGATTATGGATTTTCATTATAGAAAATGTTTGAAAGTTAAAACTGTGACGTTGTAATATCGCTAAGATAATTACTTTGTCCTTCCGAGGAATGAAGTGCCATTAAATTTCCTTGCATCTGTTACCAACGTTTCTCAATTTGTTCCTTAATCTGTTCATTCTTATACGTTCGTGAAATTTACGTTATCCAATGATTTCACAAAATTGTGGAGAATTCAGATACATGTAACAATTTGCTTCTTTCAAACCAAGTATCTTCACTTTTTCTATGATTGTATTGATTGCAATTATTAGAGTGACCGTCGAGCACTAGGGATGGCTAAACAAATGGGGTTTTCATTGCTGTTTTCTTTGGATCTGGTAATCGGTATTCATTTGAATTTTCTCTTGTCCCTTATTAAGAATTTCCATTACTTAAGTGTATAGTTAATAATACGCCCTGTCTAATCAATTCTGCTAAGTGAGGAACATCAATATACGAAGTATCTCAATCAAGGGATGAAAGCAATAACAATGAATTAATCAAAAATGTAATCAAATAAAAACGTAGAGTCTGTCCATGCATTTGCAATCTGTTGATGCACAACTGAACTTTATGGGATGAAAATGTGACAGTTATTCTGATAGTAAGTAATCTGAGCCAAGGAGTATGCATGACACCAAGTATATAGTATTCAATACATAACGATAACATTGCTTTGAAATATGAAAGGCATATCTACTCGACGAAGAAAACACCCCAAATGCATGCATGGTCACCACAATAATGTCTGATCAATGCATGCATGGAGGAAAATAGGATATAGACACAACTGTGTGTCTTGTTCAAGTTAAATGTAGAACAGTTCTTGACACGTTTCTCCAAATTCTTGATAAGTGTTTCATGTAAAATATTGGGAATGCCAAAATGCTGTTATTATTTTCGAATTAGTTCTGACAATGCATGGTAAGCAGCTCACCAATTCAAACCTTCCATCTGTCAGTACGATTTACCTTGCAATATCATATTGTTTGCTTCTTAATAGGTGAGAAGTTAGAAGCACAGAAGAAAGGTAAGTGCATCTCGCCTTGTGCAAGGGAAAAAGTTTCCTCAATGAGTTTCATCTCGGTGTAACAGAGATTGCATTTGATTTTTAGTGAGAATCTAAATATTTCAAGACTATTGTAGCGTAATTATGATGGAATACTATGCATCAGGATGATAACCAGAACGAGCATTCACAGATTTAACTTCTTTACCTGAAAGAAATAACAGACAAATTGATATTTGATGTTCAGTTTTAAAATGATTTTGTTGCACAATTGTCACAACCTGAAGTTTGTAGCTTGAAAATGCATTCGGTCGGGTTCAACTTTATTTTTCAGGTAATGTTGTTGTTAAAACTGAGAAAGCTCTTTCAGTGCATTGGTATCAACAGATTTAAACGGATGTAGTTTGGTTTATCATGCAATCTTGAACCACAAGTCCCGCCACTTCTCGACACATGAACTGTGGAGTAGCTTTACATTTTTGACCTAAAACCAGACTTTACTGATCTGAACGTTTAACGATCTTGAATCTCAATACGCCTCAGGCATTTGGGCTAAACTGAACTCTCTGCAAATGAGCATACATTATTCTTCCAATCGACAATGGCTGTATCCCAGTTACTTCAGATGGCAGGTACACTTCATGAGCATCTAAAAACGCAAATGGCTGACCCATCACGTCTAAAATTAATGATTAACCACTTCACAGCCTACCAATTTTGGGAAATCGCATCCTAAATTTCATTAACTCAAATTGTACTTCACTTGACTGTGTAACGCTTGTGACTACAAAATTTGCTTGCCTCAGCAAATTCACGCCATTCCTCCCCAAATGTCTGGTAATTTTCTATTTCAGTAACTGATGATTTTAACACCCGAAATATGTTGTATCGAATGCGACTCAACTGATCCCTGATCCAATCAGTCACTTGAACAACTGACTTCAAACTCCACGACATCAACAGTCATTCATCTGACAACCTATGCTCCAGAGCAATGGAAGACGAGTTGTCTGTCATTTGCATGCCAAAGTTCCATCTGTATCTGCCAAAAATTGATTAAGGGTTTTTTTTTACCCACATCTGAGGATATTTCCTCTTTAATGGGTGACACTTGCAGTGTCAAATCTTCTGG
>NW_025179165.1:0-2253 GCF_004010195.1 Chiloscyllium plagiosum | reverse complement strand
AAGTCCTCCCTCCCACTTCGGGAACATGAACCAACCGTCTTTCTCTGCCCCAGTGAGACGGCTGTTCCCTAATGGGAACCTTGCCGGCAGGAATTGTTAAAAAGAAACCCGTATGCAGTGCCGGGGCGACTCATTCTGCAGACTTTGTGGTCTCCACAAAGTTTCCGAAGCCTCCCGCTCCAGTCACCAATCAGCTCTGCAAGGACAAACAGGCAAGGTCCTGCGTGAATGCAGCGCAGTGCAAGCGCACTGTATCTTATAGCGCAGGAGATAGAGGGGGTTCCGGACCTCGAGGTATGATGGTTATCTCCCGTACCATTGGAAACCGTTCAGTAGCTTTGGTTAGACGTAGGTCTGAGACGTAGGTGTTTCGGAATTAATGCAGAAGCGAAATCCCGCACGTACCAACAATAGTGGAGTCACACATGACGGTATTTATCGCCGGAACAATTCTTCCAATTGGATGTTACCACATTGATGTCCAGAAGGTGGAATGCTTTCGGGAATCTTTTCTCTGCGGAACTGCCAAGATCGCATTCGCACACATGTTCCAGGGCATGCATTTTACTTCTGCAGGTTCATGAGGAAAGAGCAGGGAATCCTTGGGACATATGCCACAGACCCTTTTTAAACCATTACTGGGTGTAGTTTTCACGAGCATAACCTTTTAATCTTGCCATTCCTAATTATACAGTCATTGAAACAGACCCTTCAGCCCAACTAGTCCATGCTGAACAGATATTCTAACCCTATCCAGTCCCATTTGCTAGCACTTCGCCCATATCCCTCTAAACCCTTCCTATTCATCTCCCCATCTAGATCCCTTTTAACTGTTGCATTGGACCAGCCTCCACCACTTCCTCTGGCTGCTCATTCCATACATACACCACCCTCTGCTAGGAGAAAGTTGCCTCTTAGGTCCCTATCACATCTTTATCCTCTCACCCTAAACCTATGCCCTCAATTTCTGGACTCCCCCACCATGGGGTAAAGACCTTGTCTATTTATCTTCTCCATGCCCCTCATGATTTTATAAACACGTCTATGGTCAACCCTCAGCCTCCGAGGCTCCAGGGAAAACAGTTCCAGCTTCTTCAGCCTCTCCCTTTAGCTCAAACCCTCCAATCTTGGCCACATCCACATAAGTCTTTTCTGAACCCTTTCAAGTTTCACAACATCCTTATCGAGCTGTGACTCTACTTTCAAGGAGCTATGAAACTGCATTCCAAAGTTTCATTGTTCAGCACCACTCCACAGGACCTTACCAGTAAGTGTATAAGTCCTGTTCTGATTTGCTTTTCCAAAATGCAGCGCCTTGCATTTATCTAAATTAAATTCCGTCTAACACTCCGACTGCCCATTGGTCCATCTGATCAAGATCCCACTGTACTCTGTGGTAACCTTCTCCGCTATCCACTGCACCTATAATTTTGGTGTCATTTACAAACTTACAAACTCTAGCTCCTGTGTTCACGTCAAAATAATTTATATAAATCACAGAAATAGTCCTTGTGGCACACCACAGTCACAGGCCTCCAGTCTGAAAAGCAACCCTCCATCACCATCCTCTCTCTTCAACTTTCAAGCCAGTTCTGTATCCAAATGGCTAGTTCTCCCTGTATTCCATGAGATCTAATCGTACCAACCAGTGTCCCATGAGGAACTTTGTCAAATGCCTTACTGAAGTCTATATAAATCATGTCTACTATTCTGCCCTCATTAATCCTCTTTGTTTTTCTTCAAAAAACTCAATCAATTCATGAGACATGATTTCCCCCGCACAAAGCCATGCTGACTATCCCTCGTCAGTCCTTACCTTTCCAAATACATGCAAATCCTGTCCCTCAAGATTCCCTCCAACAACTTGCCCACCACCAATGACAGGCTAGCCAGTCTTTAGTTCCCTGGTTTATCCTTATCACCTTTCTTAAATAGTGCAACCATGTTAGTCAACCTCCAGTCTTCCAGCACCTCATCTGTGACTATTGATGATACAAATAGCTCAGCAAGGGGCTCAGTAATCACTTCCCGAGCTTCCCACAGAGATCATGGGTACACCTGATCAGGTCCAGTGGATTTATTCACTTTTATGCGTTCCAAAGTATCCAGCACCTCCTCCTCTATAATATGGACATTTTCCAATTGCGCTGAGAAGATTCGAATGAACTCATTTTGGCTCTATTTGCTGCCTTCCATTTGGAGTGTATGTTTCAAATGAGATGTACACCACCATAGGCAGTTAAGACTCAACCA
>NW_025179164.1:0-2253 GCF_004010195.1 Chiloscyllium plagiosum | reverse complement strand
GAGCAGGAGAATCGACGTTTCGGGCAAAAGCCCGTCATCAGGATTGGAGGCAGGGAGCCGCCAGGGTGGAGAGATAAATGGGGGGAAGGTGGATGGAGGTGGGGATGAAGGTGATATGTCAGAGAAGAGGGTGGAGCGGATAGATGGGAAGGGAGATTGGCAGATAGGACAGGTCATGAAGATGGTGCTGTGCTGGAAGTTTTGAACTGGGGTAAGGTGAGGGGAGGGGAAATGAGGAAACTGATGAATGACTCGACAGGCTGTTTGTTTCTTACGTTGAATGTGGGCTAAATATTGACCAGGGAATGAGGAATGTCTTCCCTGGTCGGCTTTGTGGGATCATTTGCACCAATCTGTGTAGGTAGCTTGATGTCTCCTCCAAAGGACACCGGTGACTCAGTGGTTAGCACTGCTGCCTCACAGTGCCAGGGACACTGGTTCGATTCCAGCCTCGGGTGACTGTCTATATGGAGTTTGTATGTTCTCTGTGTGTCTGTGTGGGTTTCCTCCAGGTGCTCCAGGTTTTCTCCCAAAGTCCAAAGATGTACAGGTTAGGTGGATTTCGCCAAACTAAATAGCCCATAGTGTGCAGGGTCAGTGCATTAGCCATGGGTAATGTGGGGTTACAGGGATAGCGTAGGAGGTGGAATGCACTTTGTGGGGGAGGGCCGGTGTGAATTGATGGGCCAAATGGCCTGCTTCCACACTGTAGGGATTCTAAGATTCTATGGCAGCATCTCTAACAGTGCATTATTCCTATTAACTTTTGAAAAAGGAACAGAATAGGCTGTTTACTCCAAGAGCCTTCTCTGCCATTCAGTAAGATCATGGCTAATCTCTGTTTTGAATCCCACATACCCACCTACCCCCATAACATTTGATTCCTCCTGCCTAACACAGATTTATGTATCTGTGCCTTAAAAATATTCAGTGACTCCACGTTTGCCCTGTTCTGAGGTAGAGTTTAAAAGTGAAACAAAAAGTCTCCTCAAACAAAGGTAAAGTACTATGTGGGTGCTGGAAATCGGAAGCAAACACGGGGAATGCTGGAGGAACTCAGCAGGTCTGGCATCATCAGTAGAGACAGATACAGTTAATGTTTCAAGCCTTGATTTCTCAAGAAGAGTCACAATGGACTTGAGACATTAAGTGTGACACGATCTTCAGTTTTGGAAATGGAATGGTACTTCCTGGTTCTGTACTGACCCACAAGAGGAAACATCCTTCCCACATCCACTTTTGTGAAGCTCACTCCCTCTGTCCTTGACTTTTGTGCTCAAGCACTGGAGTGGGACTTGAACTCTAATCCTTATAGCTTGGAAGCAAGAGTGTCACCCAGTGGAAAGTTGCCAGCAACTTAGTAATATCTCACCTAGATGCTCACCTAAAAGTGATGTGTGCCTTTAAGGGGATCTCAGAGGTGCTGATGTTTGCTTGCACATGCAATTGTCCTTCTAGCTAGTGGAGGTCACATGTTTGGAAGGTTCAGTCAAAACAACTTTGGCGTGGAGCAGGGTTTCCCAAAGTTGGCATACTGGGTTCTGAGGCAGCAGTGTCTACCACAGAGCCCTGCCTGAATCTCAATAACTGAGTGGCCCCTTTAAATCTTCTCAGCCATTTTTTAATAATGGATGTAGCCACAAATGGCTGTTTTTTTTTTTGTTTGTTTTTTTTTGAGGCCTATTGGTGCATTTTGCAAAACCCTCTGGAAAGGTGGGCTCTTTTTTGCTTAAAATATCTGGGAATTATACCATTCCATTTCCAATCGCAGCCTCCACTTTCACAGGTCTCTTAACCCTCCGATGCCATCCATCCCACTCTATGGTTGGGTTAAGGCTAATTTAGGCACTAAAATAGCATTAGAATTGGGAGACGTTTGGGAAACACTGGGGTAGGGTGTTCACAAAGGGGCTAGTCTTAGCTCAGTAGAGTTGTATGTGCGCCACTAGCCATCTGATCTCCAAGCCGCGTGTCTGAGACTTTTCTGAGACTTTGGGAGAGTCGAAACACGCCTTGAGTACACATGAAATTTGTTGCAAGTGTCACTAGAGAGCAACAAGGAACTAAGACTCCATGGCCAACCCTGAGATGATTGGTCTGATGGTAGTGGCCAAACAACCAACTGAGGTGAAATCTGCCTCATTCACTTTCACTGCTCTGTATTCAAAAGAGAATGTAAAAATCCCCCCCTCCTTTTTTAGGAACTGTCTGTTCTATAACACATAGGAGCAGAAATTAGGCCATTCAGCCCAT
>NW_025179163.1:0-2253 GCF_004010195.1 Chiloscyllium plagiosum | reverse complement strand
GGAGTGAATTGAATTGTCTGAAGATTGGGGTCTCAGATGCTGGGATTCCCTGAAGGAGGTCAGCATGGATCATCTACTTCACCCTTCTGGCTGAAGATTGTAACAAATACAGCTGCTTTGTTGTTAATTTCAGGTGTGCTGCACTCCACCAAAACTGGGGATTTCATTGTTGGAGAGAAGCCTCCTCCTCCAATGGTCTGTTAATTTTTTGTTATCTTTTATGAATAGAGGTGCAGACCCGGAGAGATAGATTGGAATTATTTATTGTGGGATCACTGAGCTGTCCATCACTTTCTGGTATGCTGTTTTACATGCATGTTAGCCTATTTTTAGATGAAGACAATAAGAGCTTCTACAGGTTGTCCCCTCATATCTGGATCTCTCTGATGTTGTTCCCGGCATGTCCTTCCAAAATCTTTGCCGAATGAGAGTGAATCCCTGGCTTTAAGGTTTCTTCAGAGGGGGAGATATCGGAGGCCGTGAGGTTGCAGCCTGTATCAGTTGTCCAAAGTATTATTCTACTGCTGCCGATGGCCCAATGCAGCTCATGGACGCCTGACTGTTAGTTGCGTGACATATTCAAAGTCTGTCCCATTCAGCACACAGGTGGCAACATAATATGGTGAGGAGTCTGTAAATTGTGAAAATGACTTTTCCCCTACATACGGACGGTCCCTTAGTCATTGCTATCGATATATTAAATGCTGAGCTGTATCTGCACCAGGTGTATTGATGAAGAAGTGATAAATTATAACCTGCCGCAGAGCAGTCTGTCAGCCACAGGATTCAGCATCAATGCTGAGCTCCATGTTGACTACAGACGAAAGAGCCGAACCCCCTCCCCACTGTCTGGCTCTGAAAAGCCTGATTTCAGACACTGAGCAAATGGGCACCACCACTGCCTCCAAAACGCTGTTCATCTCTAAAGTCAGTCCAGAGAGCTTTGAATCTGGAGCTGGACTGTTGCTCACACAATCCCTTTCGATGGAAAGTTAGATACATACCGGTTCAACAGGGACATATTTGGCCCAGACTGGCCAATGCACAAGTACAGGGCTTTGTGCTGGCCCAAACATATTTCAACATCTGTATTAAAGGCCTGAAAACAAGCATGCCTTGCAAGTTTACCTCTTCTGGTTTACCATCAAAAATGCGTAACTCTGCACCATGGACCCGATTTTGAATGAAGGGACCATAAAGAGGAAAGATTCCTGCAGAACATAGCACCTTACATTGAATTTCTCATAAACTATGTTCAGTGTATGTCAACTCAACAACTGCAGTACCCAAACGGTGTTATGCAGCTGCATGGATGGGCATTTTGATCCTGGCCCAATGTCTTTGCGCATGACTTGGGATATAATTTTTTATGTACATGTTTGCAGCATTCTTCTGAACATTAACAGCGAACACATTTTTAACTGAAGATACTTCGTGCTTTGTTAATAGGCACCCTTCGATTACTCAATAAGCACCAAATTCGCCCATTTATTCAGTTTTCTTTCAAGACAACATGCTGACAATTTTAACCAAATCACAGTTAGAGGCTTTGAAATGACGACTTTCGTTACCGTACCTAAGAACAAGTAATTAAGAGTTGCCATGATTTTCTAAATATACTATCATTTTCATTTGTACAAATACTGTGTGCGAAAATGCACAGCAAGACTTTTCATTCCAAAAATCTCACTGTGTATCTGAACATTCTACAGTCAGATATGAGCCCACTTTCAATTGTTTTTGTGTATCCTACTGTTCAGTAGTGTGTTTACCGAATGGCAGTGTTTGTGTGCTGCTAGCTATGTAATAGATACCATTGAAAGACTGACTGATTTTTTTCAAAGAGCATATCCCTCCAGCTGTTCACAACAAAGAAGGTATTGCATCGACTCAACCAGCCTGCGCTCAAAAAAAACCCAAACTCAGTGTCCAGCAATGGGCATGTTGGACAATATTTTTCATTCTAATTTATTCCTGGAAAGTGATTGGACCAGTATTAATTTCCCGTCCCTTACTGCCCTTGAGGAGGTGGAAATGAGCTGCCACATTAACCCGCTCCATTCCACGTATTGTTGGTGAACTTACAATACCATTAGGGAGGGTACCTGAAACTGTGACTCTAAAGGAGTCGTAATGCATTTACAAATCAAGTCGTGTGTGGCTTGGAATGGGAAGTGAACATAATGGTGGTCTCATACATCTGCTGCTCTTATCCGTTATTTTAGATTAGGTTAGATTAGATTACTTACAGTG
>NW_025179162.1:0-2253 GCF_004010195.1 Chiloscyllium plagiosum | reverse complement strand
GGTGATTCACTTTGGGAAGAATAACAGGAGGGCAGAGTACTGGGTCAATGGAAAGATTCTTGGTAGCGTGGATATGCAGAGGGAGCTTGGAGTCCATGTACATAGATCCATGAAACTTGCCTCCCAGATTGATAGTGCTGTTAAGAAGGCATACAGTATTTTAGGTTTTATTGGTAGAGGGATTGAGTTCTAGAGCCATAATTTCATGCTGCAACTATACAAAATGCTAGTGCGGCTGCACTTGGAATATTGTGTACAGTTCTGGTCGCCCCATTACAGGAAGGATGTGGAAGCATTGGAAAAGGTGCAGAGGAGATTTACCAGGATGTTGCTTAGTCTGGAGGGAAGGTCTTATGGGGAAAGGCTGAGAGACTTGGTTCTGTTCTCATTGGAAAGAAGATGGCTAAGGGGGGTTTGATAGAGACATACAAGATGATCAGAGGATTAGATGGGTTAGGCAGTGAGAGTCTTTTTCCGAGGATGATGACGTCAGCTTGTACAAGAGGGCATAACTACAAATTGAGGGGTGATTGATTTAAGACAGATATCAGAGATAGGTTCTTTACTCAGAGAATGGTAAGGGCGTGGAATGCTCTGCTTGCCAATGTAGTTAGTTCGGCCATATTAGGAAGATTTAAACAATCTGTGGGTAAGCACATGGATGGTGATGGGATAGTGTAGGGGAATGGGCTTAGATTAGTTCACATTCCAGCGCAACATCGAGGGTTGAAGGGCCTGTTCTGCGCTGTATTGTTCTATGTTCTATGTATGTTCTCGAGGTCAGGGAATCTAGAAACAAGGGACACTCTTCAACATAAGGGAGAAGCCAATCAAGACTGAAATTTGGAATTTGTCTTTATGCTGGGAGGGTTGTGCATTTTTTGGAATTCCCTACCCCAGTGGGCTGTGGAAGCTCAGTCCTTGGGTGTGTTTGAAGTAGAGATTGACAGCTTTCTAAATGCCAATGCTGTAAAGCAGTATGTGTGTTGGGGGGTAGGAAGACATTGATATGCATGATTCGCTATGATCATATTGAATGACAGATCAGGCTCAATGGACAGAATGGTCTACTCTTGCTCCTCTGTTTCCTTATCGATTTTAACATCAGTCCGGGAAGGATTGGTAGTCTTTCTCAAGTACTTTGTGAACTCTGTTTATTGTGTTAAAAGCTTCTGCATTCAATGTGCTTGGGAATGAGAGGTTAGTACTTGATGCTTAAGCAAAACTGATGCTCTGCCCCCTCTTAATTTTCGCTTCTGTTAACCTCGATGGAATAAAATATCAGGTGGGATAGAAAGCAGGGTCACTAGTGGTTGCTTGTTCTATTGCTTTTAGCCAATTTCACCCTCTCAACCTTAAGGAGCTACACCAACTTTTAATCGATCTCTCATTTTTCTCAAAGCCCTCCAACTACCTTCGACCCTGTCCACTCATCATTCCCTGCCCTCTGACCTTTTGTCCATCCAGTCTCTGCCTCCCTTCTGCCTGTTGGTGTGGCTATGTCTCCAGTGTCTGATCCCTTTTCTGCAAACATTCTTCTACCTGTCCAACTCTCTCTCTTCCTCAAAACACAACTGAGCATGTTTACATTCCAGCTAATATCTCCTTCCTTTAGCCTCAAAGTGCACTCTTTAATGTTTTCAGATCCCGAAGCATATTTAAGAGTAATTTTGGTGCACTTTGGGCTTTTTGCATCCAGAGCTCTCCGCCAGTGGGTTGTTCCTTGGACAGTGCCTGAGCCTGGTATAGACTAAAAGAAGTGTCAGGGTCTCCTCATTCGGCAACTCCTCAGATCTCTTTGAATGTCAGACATTTCTTCTGCATTAAAGGTGCGATGTAGGCTCTTGGATGGTGTTATCTCAAGGAATTTGAATTAACTTTATTGTCACCCAATGAGTACAGTGATAAGTTTACAGGTCACCACTTATGACATCATCTTAGTTACAAAGGTACCAAGGAACAGATCCTTAAGTACAAATTCTTTGGGTAAAAATTTGAAAAGTAAAGAAATAAAAGTCCAGTACTACAGATCAGAGGAATCAATTTGAAAAATGAAGAAATCAAGGTTCAGAGTACCAGTCCTTCCAACCCAGTCCACACTGGCTGAGAGACCAGCACACTGGGCTAGGCTTCACCTCAAGGCTGGAAGTCCACACTGAGGCCATGCCAGGCTGAGACACTGCCACATTGGACCAACAAGATACTGCCATGCTGGACCGAGACACCGCCACACCGAGCTGAGAGACCCCCACA
>NW_025179161.1:695-2253 GCF_004010195.1 Chiloscyllium plagiosum | reverse complement strand
TCCATCACCGTCACCCTGACCCCTCACACTCACTCCATCACAGTAACCATGACTCCCACACACTCACTCAATAACCGTCACCCTGACCCCCTCACACTCACTCCATCACATCACACTGACAATACCACAGTCACTCCATCAGCGTCACCCTGACCCCTCACACTCACTCCATCACAGTAACCATGACTCCCACACACTCACTTAATCACCGTCACCCTGACCCCCTCAACCACACACAATCACCATCACAGTGATAATCACACACTCACTTCTTCACGGTCACCCATACCATCTCACACTCACTCCAACAACATCACACTGACAATCCCACACTCACTCCATCACCGTCACCCTGACCGCCTCACAATCACTCCATCACCATCACACTTACAATCCCTCAATCACTCCATCAGCGTCACCCTGACCCCTCACACTCACTCCGTCACTGTCACCATGATTCCCACACACTCTTTCCATCACCGTCTCCCTGATCCCCTCATACTCACTCCATCACCATCACAGTGACAATCCCACACTCACTCCATCACCGTCACCCTGACTCCCACACACTCATTCCATCACGGTCAAGCTGACCCCCTTATACTCACCCCATCACCATCACACTGACAATACCACAGTCACTCCATCAGCGTCACCCTGACCCCTCACACTCACTCCATCACTGTCACCATGACTCCCTCACACTCATTCCATCACTGTCACCCTGACCCCATCACACTCACTCCATTAACTTCACACTGATCCCCTCACACTCACTCCATCACCGTCACACTGACAATCCCAAACTCACTGCATCTCCATCACACTGAAAATCCCACAGTCACTCCATCACCGTCACCGTGACACCCTCAACTCACTCCATCACTGCAAAACTGACTCGCACACAATCACTCAATCACCGTCACCCTGACCCCCTCACACTCACTCCTTCACCATCACACTGACAATCCCACACTCATTCCATCACCGTCACCCTGACTCTCACGCACTCAGTCCATCACCATCAACCTGACTCCATCACATTCACTCCATCACCGTCATCTTGACCCCCTCACACTCACTCCAGCACTTTCACTCTGACGCCCTCACACTCCCTACGTCACCGTCACCCTGACCCCCTCACACTCACTCCTTCACCATCACACTGACAATCCCACACTCATTCCATCACCGTCACCCTGACTCTCACGCACTCAGTCCATCACCATCAACCTGACTCCATCACATTCACTCCATCACCGTCATCTTGACCCCCTCACCCTCACCCCAGCACAAACACTCTGACCCACTCACACTCACTCCAAGACCGTCACGCTGACTGCCTCATATTCACTCCATCACCGTCACACTGTCCCCCTCAGACGCATTCCATCACTGTCATCCTGACCCCCTCACACTCACTCCATCACCATCTCACTGATCCCATCGCACACACTCCATCACCATCACACTGACAATCCTACATTCGCTCCATCACCGTCACCCTGACCCACTCAACTCTCTCCATCACTGTCACCCTGACTCCCACACGAAAACC
>NW_025179161.1:0-597 GCF_004010195.1 Chiloscyllium plagiosum | reverse complement strand
ATCATGGTCACCCTGACCCCTCACACTCACTCCATCACTGTCAACATGACTCCCACACACTCTTTCCATCACCGTCACCCTGACCCCCTCACAATCACTCTATCACCGTCACCCTGACTCCGACACACTATTCCATCACGGTCACCCTGACTCATACGCACTCTTTCCATCACCGTCACTCTGACCCCCTCATACTCACTCCATGACGATCACACTGAAATCCCTCTCTCGCTCCATCACCGTCACCATGACACCCTCAACTCACTCCATCACTGTCACCACGACTCCCACACACTCACTCAATCACCGTCACGCTGACTCCCACACACTCACTCCATCACCGTCCCCATGTTCTCCTCACACTCACTCCATCACCATCACACTGACAATCCCACACTCATCCCCATCACCGTCACCCTGACTCCCTCAACTCACTCCATCACTGTCACCCTGATTCCGACACACTCACTCAATCACCGTCACCCTGACCCCTCACACTCACTCCATCACTGTCAACCTGACTCCCACACACTCTCTCCATCACCATTAAACTGACAATTCCACACTCACTATATTACCATCACCGTGACAACCTCA
>NW_025179160.1:0-2253 GCF_004010195.1 Chiloscyllium plagiosum | reverse complement strand
CAATGTAACTTAGGAAACAATGTAACTATAGGTTACAATGTAACCATAGGAAATAATGTAACTATGGGAAACAATGTACCTATCGGAAACAATGTAACCGTAGGAAACAATGTAACTATAGGAAACAATGTAACTATAGGTAACAATGTTACCATAGGAAACAATGTAACTGTAGGAAACAATGTAACAATTGGAAACATAATAACTAAAGGTAAAAATATAACTATAGGTAAGAATGTAACTACAGAAAACAATGTAACTATAGGTAATGATGTAAACACAGGAAACAATGTAACTACAGGTAACAATGTAACCATAGGAAACTATGTAACTACAGGTAACAATGTAACCACAGGAAACAATGTAACTGTAGGTAACAACGTAACCATAGGAAACAATATAACTATAGGTAACAATGGAACTATAGGTAAGAATGTAACTATAGGAAACAATGCAAGTATAGGAAAAAATGTAACCATAGTTAACAATATAAATGTAGGAAACAATGTAACTAAAGGTAACAATGTAACCATAGGTAACAATGTAACCATAGGTAACAATGTAACGATATGGGAACAATATAACTATAGTTAACAATGTAACTATAGGTAACAATGTAATTGTAGGTAACAATGTAACCACAGGAAATAATGTAACTGTAGGTAGCAATGTAACTATAGATAACAATGTACTTTAGGAAACAATGTAAGTATAGGTAACAACGTAACTATAGGAAATAATGTAACCACAGTAAACAATATAACTATAGGAAACAATGTAACCACAGGAAATAATGCAACCAAAGGAAACAATATAACTAGAGGAAACAATGTAACCACAGGAAGTAATGTAATTATAGTTAACAATGTAACTGTTGGAAGCAATGTAACTGCAGGAAACAAGGTAACTATATATAACAATGTAACCATAGGAAACAATGTAACTAGAGGTAACAATGTAACTATAGGCAACAATGTAACCATAGGAAACAATGTAGCCTTAGATAACAATGTAACCAAGGGAAACAATGTAACTATAGGAAACAATGTAACTAAGGTAACAATGTAACCGTAGGAATCAATGTCACTATAGGAAACAATGAGAATATAGCTAACAATGTAACCAGAGGAAACAATGTAATTGCAGGAAACAATGTAACTACAGGTAACAATGTAACCACAGGAAACAATGTAACTGTAGGTAACAACGTAACCATAGGAAACCATATAACTATAGGTAACAATGGAACTATAGCTAAGAATGTAACTATAGGAAACAATGTAAGTATAGGAAAAAATGTAACCATAGGTAACAAAGTAAATGTAGGAAACAATGCAACTATAGGTAACACTGTAACCACAGGAAACAATGTAACTAAAGGTAACAATGTAACTATAGGTAACAAAGTAAATGTAGGAAACCATGTAACTATAGGTAACACTGTAACCATAGGAAACAATGTAACTAAAGGTAACAATGTAACCATAGGTAACAATGTAACGATATGGGAACAATATAACTATAGTTAACAATGTAACTATAGGAAGTAATGAAACTGCAGGAAACAAGGTAACTATATATAACAATGTAACCGTGGAAAAACAATGTAACTACATATAACAATGTAACTATAGGTAACAATGTAACCATAGGAAACAATGTAGCCTTAGGTAACAATGTAACCGTAGGAAACAATGTAACTATAGGAAACAATGTAACTGCAGGAAAAATGTAACTGCTGGCAACAATGTAACAATAGGAAACAACGTAACTTTAGGTAACAATGTAACGTTGGAAACAATGTAACTAAGGAAACAATGTAACTTAGGAAACAATGTAACTATACGTAACAATGTAACCATAGGAAATAATGTAACTATAGGAAACAATGTACCTATAGGAAACAATGTAACTGTAGATAACAATGTAACTATAGGAAACAATACAACTATAGGAAATAATGTAACTATTGGAAACAGTGTAACTCTAGGAAACAATGTAACCACAGGAAAGAATGTAACCATAGGTAACAATGTAACCATAGGAAACAATGTAGCCTTAGGTAACAATGTAACCGCAGGAAACAATGTAACCACAGGAGACAATGTAACTTAGGAAACAATGTAACTATAGGTAACAATGTAACCATAGGAAGTAATGTAACTATAGGAAACAGTGTAGCTATAGGAAACAATATAACCATAGGAAACAATGTAACTGCAGGAAACAATGTAACTATAGGAAACAATGTAA
>NW_025179159.1:0-2253 GCF_004010195.1 Chiloscyllium plagiosum | reverse complement strand
GAAAGTTGTATCAGCTCAATAGAGCCTTTTGATCTTCAGGGTTTATTTTCAAATGTTTACAAGTTGTTTATAGGTGTAAGCCCTTTGCTTAATTTGTGCTTCATGATGACTTGTGACTGGGGACGTTTTGACAGACCAGATTGTCAGGAGGATGGGAATCAAAGTTTGCCAGACGTGAGGGCAACCATGAGGAAGCAAGTTTGATTTGATCTGATTTTGATGTGGTTTACTTATGCTTCATTTGGAATACAACAATGTGAAAAGGGAATGTTGGAGAACCACTGATTCCTTTAAAATGTTTTGTGCAATGCGACAAATGCCAGTTCAGACAACAGCAGCTACATTAACGATGCTGCTAGACTGCCTTCCAAGGAATTTAATATTAGTGACAGAGTTGTCTTAAACAGTAGTACCACCACCCTAAATGCTGAGACGGGACATTACTTGCTGATCGATATTGAGGTTCTGTTTCTGGCCATTGGAGCGATAGTGAAAATACTGAAGAATTGGGTTCCTCTCCTTCACCCCATCTCATCGCTTCTCTTTGTTTCTCTTTCCTGCTCATCCTCACTCCCCCACCCACCATTCCACACTCCCTCCAAAATCACTGCCATGGCCTCCAGACTTTGGTGACATTTGATGAAATATGACTAGGAATTGGGACCAGCTCCTGGTCTCCTCGCCTTGTCTATCTCCCATACAATGTCGCCATTGAATGCTTCGCACTTTTTATAATTTAAGTTGACCAGAGGCCAGGTGTATCCACGGAGTCAGGCACATTCCCTAGTAATAGTTATTTGTTTGAATCAAACTTATAAAGTGCTTTCATGGTGAATTCAATACAGGCAGCATCCCATCCACACCGTTTCACTGATGTCATCAATTAATCGAAGCCTAAATACTGAGGTCATTACACTGCTCTGGGTCAGAGACCTATAATTACTTCTGGGTTTATTATGGTCAGATCTTGCAGTAAACTCCGAATGGATGAAGAAGCAGGAAAGGAAAAGGAATAAAATTTTCTTTTCAACAATACAGCCAATACTGACTAATATGACATGAACCTTCAGTGAATTTAAAAAATGAGAAATTACTATATTCGGATTCTGAATCAAACATTGAGTTACAAATTGTGCTTGTAAGGGTTAAATTAGCAATAGTATGTGAAGAGCTTAAATTTCTTTTTCCAAGATCAGCAAGTTAAACTTAAATCCTTGCATTTGGGATGTTTTCCCTCTGTCCTAGTGCAGAAAGTCTTTATTTGACCTCTTTACTCCCCAACCACCAGCTCCTGCCCTCACAGCCAAAACTCTCGATGTTGATAAGAAGTGCCAAATATAAACTTGGTGATCATGCACACATTTAAAATGATCTAACTGGTACTTTATGATGAGTTGCAGCTGTGAAAATGTTGACACCTCACACTGTGAATTAGGTGGAAACCTAAGTTTGTCAGAAACAAAAGGAAACAGATTAGCAAGTAAGTCTGGTATAATGTCAGATTTAAATCTGCTATGTTAGGGATCCAATATTGTGAAAGGGAAGTGCTGGCAGTTGTTGTAAGATTATGTCAGGGTTGCCTCACGAAGGCATCCAATGGCAGTGTGGTGAACACTAACACAGATGAGAACAATCACAGAAAACAACTACATGACTGGTTCAGAAATGCTTGGCTTATTTTGAGAGATCAATCTTGAATCAGCATAAAATATCCAAAGTTTTTCAATGGTCGGTTGAATTTTGCTTGTTTTTTTTGTATGAAGGTCTTGCATAGCCCAGAAATGGCTATAAACAATGGTGACATACTAAATAAATGGTTTTCTCTTCTTTTCACCCTGTACTGTCTCTTCCACACCCCAACCCCAGCATTCCCTCAGTGTGGTGTACTGTAGACATCCTGTGGAAGTCAAAAGAACCACTACTAACATGACCATGATGGTTCATGATGCATCTTGAAATCAAATAAAGTCCCAGCAACATTTTCCAGATCATAGGACAGCATTGCCAATACACTCCAGGGGGATGGGTGGTGAAGGCAGCAATAACTAATAACATTAGCAAGATTACAGGACTTGGATTCAAGGTATACTGCTTTGTCATTACCCCCCCCCCCCCCCCCCCCCGCGCCCAATTAATTTCACCATTACAAGGCTAAAATCGGGAGCATTGGAATCTTCACTGCTCACCTGGTGATTGGTTTAATTGCAACAATAGTCAAGGAGCTCAATATGATCAAAGAGAGAGCAGTTTGAT
>NW_025179158.1:0-2253 GCF_004010195.1 Chiloscyllium plagiosum | reverse complement strand
GAGGCTTCCAGCATCAGTTTGAAATGGCCCAATGTCTACTTTTGCCTGTCGTTTGTTTGTTATGTATTGAAACTCACTGCATCACCGTCATCCTGACCCTCTCGCACTCGGCCCACAAACTTCACCATGACCATCTCACACTCACCCAATCTCCATCACACTGACCCCCTCAGACTCACCGTCACCATGGGCCCTCAAACAAACTGCATCACCGTTAACCTGACCCTCTCGCACTCACTCCATCAATTCCACACTGATCCCCTCACTCTCACTCCAACCCTGTCACCCTGACTCATTCACACTCACTCCATCACCGTCACCCTGACGTCCTCACACTCACGGGATCACAGTCACACTGACCCCTTCACACTTACTCCATCACCATCACACTGATCCCCTCACACTCACTCCATCACCGTCACCATGTCCCCTCAAACTCACTGTATCACCGTCACCCTGATCCCCTCACACTCACTCCATCACCGTCACCCTGACCCCCTCACACTCACTCCATCACCAACATCCTGACCCCCTCACACTCGCTTCATCCTCGTCTCACTGATCGCCTCACACTCACTCCATCACTGTCACCCAGATCCCGACAACTCACTCCTTCACCGATACCCTGACCACCACACACTCACTCAAGCCCTGTCACACTGACTCTATGAAACTCACTCCATCAGCGTTACACTGACACCCTCACACTCACTGCATCACCATCACACGGACCACCTCACATTCACTCCATCACCATCACCCTGAATCCCTTACACTCAGTCCATTAACGTCACACTGACTCCATTGAACTCACTCCATCTCTGTCACTCTGACCCCCTCACACTCACTCCATCACCATCACACGGACCACCTCACACTCACTCCATCACCCTCACCCTGACCCCATCACACTCACTCCATCACTGTCACACTGATCCCCTCACACTCACTACATCACCGTCACCCTGACCACCTCACACTCACTCTATCTCCATCTCACTGAACCCCTCACACTCACTCCAACACCCTCACCATGGCCCCTTCACACTCACTACATCACCGTCACCCTGACCCCCTCACGCTCACTCCATCACGGTCAAAATGACCCCCTCACACTCACTCCATCACGTCACCCAGGCCCTCTCACACTCACTCTATCACCGTCAAAGTGACCGCCTCACACTCACTTCATCACGTCACCCAGACCCTCTCACACTCACTCTATCACCGTCAAAGTGACCGTCTCGTATTCACTTCACCACCATCACACTGACTCCCTCACACTCACTTCATCACCGTCACCCTGACGCCTTCACACTCACTCCTTCAACGTCACCCTGACCCCCTCACACTCACTCAATCTCCGTCACACTGACTCCATGAAACTCACTCCAGCAGCGTCACACTGACACACTCACACTCACTCCATCCCCCTCACACTGACCCCCTGAATCTCACTCCTCACCGTCATACTGACCCCCTCACACTCACTCCATCACCGCCACCCTGACCCTCTCACACTCACTCAATCCCTGTCACACTGACTCCATGAAACTCAATCTGTCAGCATCACACTGAAACCCTCATACTCACTCCATTACCCTCACACTGACCCCCTCAGTTGCACTACAACACTGTCACCCTGACCCCCTCACACTCACTCCATTACATCACCCAGACCCACACACACTCGCTCCATCACTGTCACCCTGATCCCCTCAAACTCACTGTATCACCGTCACCCTGACCCCCTCACACGCACTCATCACTGTCACCCTGACCCCCTCACACTCACTCCATCACCATCACCCTGACCCCCTCACACTCACTTCATCCTCGTCTCACTGATCGCCTCACACTCACTCCATCACTGTCACCCAGATCCCGACAACTCACTCCTTCACCGTTACCCTGACCCCCTAACACTCACTCAATCCCCGTCACACTGACTCCATGAAACTCACTCCATCAGCGTCACACTGACACCCTCACACTCACTCCATCACCGTCACACTAATCCCCTCACACTCACTCCATCACCGTCAAACTGACCCACTCGCACTCACTCCATCACCATCATTCTAACCCTCTCACACTCACTCCATCTCCGTCACCTTGACCCCCTCACACTCACTCCATCTCCGTCACACTGACTCCATTAAACTCACTACATCAGCGTCACACTGACACCCTTACACTCACTCCAACACCGTCACCCTGACTCCCTCACACTCACTCCATTACCGTCACACT
>NW_025179157.1:0-2253 GCF_004010195.1 Chiloscyllium plagiosum | reverse complement strand
TCACACAATGTCCTTTCACCTGTGGGACTGGGTGTTACAGTGGGTCACACACTGTCCTTTCCCCGCTGGGAATGGGTATTACAGTGGGTCACACACTGTCCTTTCCCCAGTGGGACTGGGTGTTACAGTGGGTCACACACTGTCCTTTCCCCCCTGTGGGACTGGGTGTTACAGTGGGTCACACACTGTCCTTTCCCCTGTGGGACTGGGTGTTACAGTGGGTCACACACTGTCCTTTCCCCCTGGGACTGGGTGTTACAGTGAGTCACACACTGTCCTTATCCCCCTGTGGGACTGGGTGTTACAGTGGGTCACACACTGTCCTTTCCCCCCTGTGGGACTGGGTGTTACAGTGGGTCACACA
Source organism: Chiloscyllium plagiosum (assembly GCF_004010195.1). Classification (NCBI taxonomy): domain Eukaryota; kingdom Metazoa; phylum Chordata; class Chondrichthyes; order Orectolobiformes; family Hemiscylliidae; genus Chiloscyllium; species Chiloscyllium plagiosum. The sequence goes on along the minus strand of NW_025179157.1, from coordinate 1,889 downwards.
CTATCCCTTCCCCCCTGTGGGACTGGGTGTTACAGTGGGTCACACACTGTCCTTTCCCCTCTGTGGGACTGGGTGTTACAGTGGGTCACACACTGTCCTTTCCCCCTGGGACTGGGTGTTACAGTGCTCACACACTGTCCTTTCCCCCCCGGGACTGGGTGTTACAGTGGGTCACACACTGTCCTTTCCCCCTGGGGCTGGGTGTTACAGTGGGTCACACACGATCCTTTCCCCCTCTGGGACTGGGTATTACAGTGGGTCACACACTGTCCTTTCCCCTGTGGGACTGGGTGTTACAGTGGGTCACACACTGTCCTTTCCCCCTGGGACTGGGTGTTACATTGGGTCACACACTGTCCTTTCCCCCTGTGGGACTGGATGTTTCAGTGGGTCACACACTGTCCATTCCACTGTGGGACTGGGTGTTACAGTGCGTCACACACTGTCCCACACACTGTCCTTTCCCCCTGTGGGGCTGGGTGTTACAGTGGGTCACACACTGTCCTTTCCCCCTGTGGGGCTGGGTGTTACAGTGGGTCACACACTGTCCTTTCCCCCTGGGACTGGGTGTTACAGAGGGTCACACACTGTCCTTTCCCCTCTGTGGGACTGGGTATTACAGTGGGTCACACTCTGTCCTTTCACCCCGGTGGGGCTGGGTGTTACAGTGGGTCACACACTGTCCTTTCCCCCTGGGACTGGGTGTTACAGTGGGTCTCACACTGTCCTTTCCCCCCTGTGGGACTGGGTGTTACAGTGGGTCACACACTGTCCTTTCCCCCTGGGACTAGGTGATACAGTGGGTCACACAGTGTCCATTCCCCTGTGAGACTGGGTGTTACAGTGGGTCACATTCTGTCCTTTCCCCCTGGGACTGGTTGTTACAGTCGGTCGCACACTGTCATTTCCCCCCTGGGAGTGAGTGTTACAGTGGGTCGCACACTGCCCTTTCCCCTTGGGACTGGGTGTTACAGTGGGTCACACACTGTCCTTTCCCCCCTGTGGGACTGGGTGTTACAGTGGGTCACACACTGTCCTTTCCCACTGAGACAGGGTGTTACAGTGGGTCACACACTGTCCTTTCCCCCTGGGACTGGGTGTTACAGTGGGACACACACTGTCCTTTCCCCTCTGGGACTGGATGTTACAGTGGGTCACACACTGTCCTTCCCCACCAAGGGACTGGGTGTTACAGTGGGTCACACACTGTCCTTTCCCCCCTGTGGAACTGGGTGTTACAGTGGGTCACACACTGTCCTTTTCCCCTCTGTGGGACTGGGTGTTACAGTGGGGCACACACTGTCCTTTCCCCCCTGTGGAACTGGGTGGTACAGTGGGTCACACACTGTCCTTTCCCTGCTGGGACTGGGTGTTACAGTGGGTCACACACTGTCCTTTCCCCCTGTGGGACTGGGTGTTACAGTGTGTCACACACTGTCCTTTCCCCTGTGGGACTGGGTGTTACAGTGGGTCACACACTGTCCATTCCCCCTTGTGGGACAGGGTGTTTCAGTGGGTCACACACTGTCCATTCCCCCTTGTGGGACTGGGTGTTACAGTGGGTCACACACTGTCCATTCCACTGTGGGAGTGGGTGTTACAGTGGGTCATACACTGTCCTTTCCCCCCTGGGACTGGATGTTACAGTGGGTCACACACTGTCCTTTCCCCTCTGGGACTGGATGTTACAGTGGGTCACACACTGTCCTTCCCTCCATGGGACTGGATGTTACAGTGGGTCACACACTGTCTTTTCCCCTCTGTGGGACTGGGTGTTACAGTGGGGCACACACTGTCCTCTCCCCTGTGGGACTTGGTGTTACAGTGGGGCACACACTGTCCTTTCCCCCCCGTGCGACTGGATGTTACAGTGGGTCACACACTGTCTT
>NW_025179156.1:0-2252 GCF_004010195.1 Chiloscyllium plagiosum | reverse complement strand
AGGATGTGGACGCTTTGGAAAGGGTTCAGAAGACATTTACTAGGATATTGCCTGGTATAGAGGAAGGGTCTTCTGAGGAAAGGCTGAGGGAATGGGGGCTGTTTTCGTTAGAGGGGAGGAGGTTGAGAAATGACTTAATTGAGACATACAAGATAATCATCGGGTTAGATAGGTTGGACAGTGAGAGCCGTTTTCCTCAGATGGTGATGGCTAGCATGAGGGGCACAGCATTAAATTGAGGGGTGATAGATATAGGACAGATGTCAGAGGTAGTTTCTTTACTCAGAATAGTACAGGCGTGGAATGCCTTGTCTGCAACAGTAATAGACTCGCCAACTTTAAGGGCATTGAAATGGTCATTGGATTGACATTTGGATGAAAAAAGGAATAGTGTAGGATAGATGGGTTTCAGGTTGTTGTACTGACCTGTGGAACAGAGGACTGAACCCTGTACTGTGCTGGAATGTTCTATAATTGTTTTTTTTCCTTCCCATAGCTAACGTGGTGACAATTGGCATCCTGTCTCAGGGAAACTGTGGCCTTTCAAAATGTGTGACTTGCTACCTGAAGGCCATGGCAGTAGCAGATCTACTCGTCATTGTCCTTGATCTGATCATGAGACATATTCCAATTGTTTTTGAGGAGCAGTTTATTTTCTTGGAATCAATACCTGCCTGTAATATTCATGCAGTCTTTTTGTTTGCAGCCACTGGGTGTTCCATTTGGTTCACTGTCACTTTCACATTTGATCGATTTCTGGCCATTTGTCACCAGAAGCTGAAAAGTAAATATTGCAACAAAAGAACGGCCACAGTGGTTCTGGGAACAGTGACTGTGATAAGCTGTTCAATGAACATCATCTGGTCTTTTATGTTCACTGGTCGCTATTACCTTTGGAACTCCCCCTGGTTTTGCATTGTAACCCTCGAGGTTCAGTTCTCAGGTCTGGGCTGTAATCGAGTTCCTCCATTACACTGTAACCGTTGTAGTTCCATGTTTCCTGATTCGGCTGCTCAACATTTTCACTGTCAGACATATTTTAGTGAGCAACAGGACCCGGAGAAAACTCCGACCTCACGGCAGTGGCGAGAGTCCCAGAGATCCAGAGATGGAAAGTCGGAGGAAATCCATCATTTTACTGTTTGTTATCTCGGCCAATTTCATCCTGTTGTGGGCATTGTTTGTGGTGTATAATATGTGGAGTCGACTCCTCGATTTCGGTTATGTGACTATTTATCTCGACAAATACGTGCAGGAATTGGGCTTCATGCTGCAGCTCCTGAGTTGCTGCACAAACACTTGTATTTATGCCGTGACCCAGACCAGGTTTAGAGAGAAGGTCAAGAATGTGCTGATATATCCATTTACGTCAATCGTTAAATTCATTATTGGATAACAAATATCAAATTACCAAGATTTTTGAGTATTTTCCTGTTGCATTTCTCATTTCCAGAGTAAAGGGTGGGTCTGGGATCTTCTCCCCATGCTGATGGAGAGATGGTTGCCAGAATTGCTTCCCACAGTAACATGAGAGTTTGGGGACCACCCTGCTGGAGGCTGTGTGTTGCCTGTTTCCATGGTGATGATGGTATGGTGGACTGGGAGTAACCGTGACATTTGTTGTCACCATTGGTGAAGGGGCAGCATTGACCCCCACCCAGCAGTCTCCATAGCAACCAGGCTGACCATCACCACAACAAAGTAACTGCAAGTAGTAAGATGATCCTGGATTTGCCTCTGCCCACCAGGCGTGTATTCTTAAAGGCCCCACTCACAAAGACCTTGATTATGCTCGGGAACATCAACTTATGTTTCCTCCTGTGATTCCATGTCTCGGAGTCTACATGGGATGTTTTAGGTGTGAATGATTTAAATATAAGTTACATGATGGAGTCTGCCTAAAAAAATGGCCACTCAATGTATTTGACTCAAATTTTGTAAAGCCTTCATTATTATTGTGACAATACTCTGACTTTAAGTGTATTTTGTCCTTTATGGAGACAGGTTGAGACACACAAATCAGTCAGCTGAAAAAGTTAGAACAATAGAAGCAGCCTGAATGGGTGGGGTTAATCTCCCACAGAACCCAGATGTTTAGTTTTAGTTTCAGCAGTCGCTGGGGTCTTGAAGCTGTATGTGGAAGCTCTTATTGCTCTGTGTTCCAGCCAAAAGCTGAGTTTCTCCTCCTGCTGCTAGAATTACACACGTGAGAGAAACTCTTACTAAATTTGCCTCTGCCAAGGGTATGTTTA
>NW_025179155.1:0-2252 GCF_004010195.1 Chiloscyllium plagiosum | reverse complement strand
TCAATCCAGACAAATGCGAGGTGATGCATTTTGAAAGATGCAATTCAAGAGCGAGCGATACAGTAAATGGAAAGGTCCTGGGGGGAATTGATGTACAGAGAGATCTGGGTGTTCAGGTCTATTCTCTGAAGGTGGCAATGCATGTCAGTAAAGTGGTCAAGGCAGCATACAACACGTGTTCCATCATCGGACGGATTGAGTAAAAGAGTTGGCAGGTCATGTTAAAGTTATATAAGATTTTGGTTCGGCCGCACTTGGAATACTGTGTACAATTCCGGTCGCCAGATTTCCAAAAGGATGTGGATACTTTTGGAGAGAGTGCAGAGGCGGTTCACCAGGATGTTGCCTGTTATGGAGAGCGCTAGCTATGAGAGGTTGAGTAGATTCGGATTATTTTCATTGGAAATAAGGAGGTTGAGGGGAGTCCTGATTGAGGCATAAAAACCATGAGGGGTGTAAACAGGGGTGGATAGGAAGAATTATTTTCCCAAAGGGGAAGACTTAATTAGGGGAGAAAGTGAGGACTGCAGATGCTGGAGATCAGAGCTAATTGGGCTGAAGGGTCTGTTCTGTGCTGTATGACTCTGTCACTGTTCTGTACTGGTCTTAAAACCATTTTACTTGCCTTCCCCCATAAACATCCACTTCATGGTTGTTCTAAAATCAGATGAACTCAGCCTTGAATATATTCAATGACCCCCTAACTGCAGGAAGACATCCCGACTTCTGAAATCAATTCCTCTTGCTAATATACCTCTTGCCTTGCTGATTGCTTGCTGCATCCGTCTGACAACTGGCAGTGACTGGTGTGGAAGGACACTGAGGCCACTTTCTACATCCACACATCATTCCTGAGGAAGGGCTCGTGCCTGAAACGTCGATTCTCCTGCTCCACGGATGCTGTCTGACCTCCTGTGCTTTTCCAGTGCCACACTTTTCGACTCTCATCTCCAGGATCTGCAGTCCCGACTTTCTTCACATCCCAATATATCGCCATTTAAACAACGCACCTCCTTTCAGCAGTTATTTTTTCATAATCAAGGCTATAACCGGTTATAACCGGGAATTGAATCGCCTGGGTTCAATTCCCGCCTCAGGCGACTGAGTATGTGGAGTTTGCACGTTCTCCCCGTGTCTGCCTGGGTTTCGTCCGGGTGCTCCGGTTTCCTCCCACAGTCCAAAGATGTGCAGGTCAGGTGAGTTGGCCATGCTAAATTGAGTGTAGTGTTAGGTAAGGGGTAAATGTAGGGGTATGGGTGGGTTGCGCTTCGGCGGGGCGGTGTAGACTTGTAGGGCCGAAGGGCCTGTTTCCACATTAATGTAATCCAGTCTAAACTTCACACTGTGGGACTGCGTTTGCCGTGTGTTTGCCAATTGAGACACAGACCTGGACCAACGTTTCCCGACTCTGTCCCCTCCCTGGATTCACTCGCTTTCTTTTCACTTGCTGCAAGTCAACAATTTAACCCCAGAATGAAGAAAGGAAGTTGCAGTCTGAGGTGAAGCTCTATCTGTATTTGCAGAGGAGGAGCAGCAGCAGCTTCAGAACCTGATGGTCCATCTTCCACATTCCCCGTCATCTAACACTATGGGGCAATTTAGCTTGGCCAATTCACCCTAACCCGCGCGTCTTTGGACTGTGGGAGGATACCCGTGCAGACGTGGGTGGGGAATTGAACCTGGGGCTCTGGCGCTGTGAGGCAGCAGTGCTAACCACAAAAAAAAAGGAATAGGGATGTAAGGCAGTATTTCAGGGAGCTAGGGTGGAAGCTGAGGGCTAGAACAAACAGAGTGGTTATCTCTGGTTTGTTACCCGTACCACGTGATAGCAAGGAATAGGGAGAGATATCAGCTGAACACGTGGCTGCAAGGATGGTGCAGGAGGGAGGGTTTCAGGCTTTTAGATAATTGGTGCACATTCTGGGAAAGGTGGGACTTGTACAAACAGGACAGTCTTCACTTTAACCAGAGAAGTACTAATATCCTGGGTGGGAAATTTGCTGGAGCTATTCGAGTGGGTTTAAACTAGCTCAGCAGGGGTGTGGGAACCGGCGGGTGTAGCTGTAGTGCACAGGAGGATGAGAGTAGGAAGGACAGGGACATGATTTCAGGGTCACAGGGGGGTGGGAACCGGGGGGTGTAGCTGTAGTGCACAGGAGGATGAGAGGAGGAAGGACAGGGACATGATTTCAGGGTCACAGGAATGTGCTGGTCGACAGCGAAGTGGTTTGAAGTGTTTCTACTTCAACGCC
>NW_025179154.1:0-2252 GCF_004010195.1 Chiloscyllium plagiosum | reverse complement strand
AAATCTCGCTTATGGTATCCCAACTTATTTCAGTTAATCCCCTATCTACCAGGAATTCAATATATTGGCCTGCTGTGTTCTTTCCAAAGCTAGTGTTTGTCATATTAATGGAGAGAAAACTTCTAGCATCAATCTCAGCATTTGAACATATTACTCTGTTGTAAATGCACTGTAAAAAGGACCAAAGCACACATGAATTGCCAAAACATTGAGGGATGTGCATATCATTCTTTTAATTACCTAGTTTTCTATTTTTTCTTATCTTCACATCTCCATCCTGTCTCTCATTCTCTCTTTGCATCGAGTTAAGAAATCCACCAATTATTCTTCGTGTCCCATGTCTCAAAACGCCTTCCTTCAGTTTATACCATCCCGAATCCACTTTGTAAAATTTCAATCTGTAACTGACTTGTATTTTTAAGGGAATCAGTACATTAGCAACCCCAATCCTTTGATTAAATTCCAGTCTGTATCACACGACTTGGTATTTGTTGTTCTATATATTAACCTTCCAATCCAATCCCTGTTAAAATTGCCCACAGTGTTCAGAAATGTGTAGGTGAGGTGCATTAGTCAGGGGTAAATGTGGGGAAATGGGTCTGAATGGGTCATTCTTCTGAGGGTCAGTGTGGTCTTGTTGGGCTGAAGGGCTGGTTTCCCCACTGTCGGGATTATATGAATCACCCAGAACCCTCTCGATTATATTCCAACGTGTAACTCGCTTCCATGTATATGTGAGTTGCATGTTTCAAAAACACCCCAAAACCTTCAATTCTATTCCACTTGATGGAGTTTAATTTAGATAAACGTGAGGTGCTGCATTTTAGGAAAGCAAATTTGAGCAGGAGTCATGCACTTTATGATCAGGTCCGAGGGTGAGTTGCTGAACAAAGAGACTTTGAAGTGCAGGTTCGTAGCTCCTTGAAAGTAGAGTGGCAGGTGGATAAGATAATGAAGGCTTTCCTTTATTGATCAGAGTTTTGAGTATAGGCATTAATAAGTCATGTCACGGCTGGACTGGACATTGGTCAGGCCAATGTTGGAATTTTGCTTGCAATTCTGGTCTACTTCCTATGGGAAGGATGTTGTGAAACTTGAAAGGGTTCAGAAAAGATTTACAAGGAGGTTGCCAGGGTTAGACGATTTGAGCTACAGAGAGAGGCTGAATAGGCTGGGGTTGTTTTCCCTGGAACATTAGAGGCTGAGGGGTGACCTTATCGTGGTTAATAAAATCATGAGGGGCATCAATAGGATAAATAGACAAAGTCTTTTCCTTGGGGTGGGGGAGTCCAGAACTAGAGGGCATAGGTTTAGTGTAAGAGAGGAAAGATATGAAAGAGACCTTAGGGACAACTAGTTCACTCAGAGGGTGGTACATAAATGGAATGAGCTCTCAGAGGAAGTGGTAGAGGCTGGTACAATTGCAACATTTAAAATGCAGCTCGATGGGTGTGTGAATGGGAAGGTTTTGAGGGAGATGGGCCAAGTGCATTAAAAAGAGACGAGAGTAGGTTAAGATATCTGGTCGGCATTGACGGGTTGGACCAAGGTGTCTGTTTCCATGCTGTACATCTCTATGACTGTATGACTCCGCGATTTTGTAGATCACTCCTTGTTCTCTGTTATTCTATATGTAAACCACCCGAAACCCTCGATTAGATTCCAGTCTGTCCCTCACTCCTGGGTATCTGATATGCTGGAAACAAACCCTAAACACCTCGATTACATTCCAGTGTGTACCTCACTCCTGGGTGTCTGGTATGCTGTATATAAACCCTAAACACCTCTCGATTACATTCCGGTCTTTTCCTCACTCCTGGGTAATGATATGTTGTATCCTAAACCCTAAACCCCTCGATTAGATTCCAGTCGGTCCTTCACTTCTGGGTATCTGATCAACCACCCAGAACCCATTGATTAGATTCCAGTCTGTAACTCTCTCTGGGGTATTTGTTATTCTGTATATAAACCACCCAGAACCGCTCGATTACATCCCAATCTGTAACTCACTCCGGGCTATCTGTTATTCTGTATATAACCCACCCTGAACACCTCGATTAGACTCCAGGCTGTAACTTACTCTAGGATAGCTGTTATTCTGTATATAAACCACACTGAAACCCTCGATTAGATTTCAGGCTGTAACTCACTCCGGGGCATCTGCTATTCTATATAAAAACAACCCTGAAACCCTTGATTAGATTCCAGGCTGTAGCTCTCTCCAGGCTAGCTGTTATTCTGTGTATAAAGCA
>NW_025179153.1:0-2252 GCF_004010195.1 Chiloscyllium plagiosum | reverse complement strand
TCCTGTCTGGGAGACTTATTCAAGGGGGAGGTCATGATGTCATTTAGCCAGCTAAGTCAGAAATATGGATTGTACCTATTCCGGTACTTTCAGATAAGGGATTATATACAGAAAAAGACAATGGTCCCAGCTCAGCTTTCCAGGTCAGACATGGAGAAAGAGTACTCCAGTGTGTTGGTGTTCTTTCAGTCAGTACTTTGTATTATTTACAAAAGGGACGTGCCTTAGGGGACATGGAGGGAATCTGTAGGACGTGGAATCAGGAGCTCAGAGAGGATACTTCATTGGAAGTATGGAAGGAAATATGGGAAAATGTAAGGAAAATTTCAATACGTAATACAGCAAAGGCAATGAAATTGAAGATTTTACACAGGGCTCATATGGTGCCACAGAGGCTAGTTAAGTTCAAGAGAGGAGTATCACCAGGGTGTCCCAAATGTAAAATTAGTAGAGGCTCTCTCTCTCACACTGCTATTGGTCATTTTTTAAGATCCAGACTTACTGGAGTGCTATTGTAAGGGAGCCGAAGGACATCCTCGGGATTGAAGTTAAAGTGGATCTGGCATTTCTTCTTCTGGGGTTGGCAAATTTGCCCTCTCCTGGGAAACATGGGAAGAGACTGTGTAACATTCTTTCCCACTATGCAAGGAAGAACATTTTAATGAAATAGACATTGGGGAAAAAAACTCAGGTCTTATGGGGTGGCGTCGGCTAGTGATGGAGCACCTCCCCCAAGACTACCACATGAATATGGTGCGCCACAGAACAGAATGGTTTTACAAGACATGGCAACCCTTTCTAAATTATATGGATGCAGACTTATCAGCAATATTGATTAGGGCCGTAGTATGCAATAGGAATCAGTTTGGGCACCAGTGGGGCCCTGGGAAGGGAGGCCGGGGGAAAAGATTATGGGTACAATAACTGGAGCTTTCAGTGGAGGTGTAGTGAGTGAAATAGAATAAAATAATGTGATGTAATTTAATTTGGATTCAGTTTAATTCAATTTTTAAAAAAATTGATTGTAGTTTAGTTTAAGCTAAGTAGGTACGGTTGTTCTGGTAGAATAGTCGTTAGTTCATTATTAATAGCATCTTGATATGACATTGTTGTACTGCCTCTATCTTTCTGTATTTTGGTATTGTTCTTTTTTGTCTATAGATGTTTTGTAAAAGATTTGAAAAAGTTTCTAATAAAATAGTTTTTAAAAAATTTCCTTGCCTTTCCCCATAACTACTTTTAACATTTAAAATTCAGATAAACTCAGCTTTGGATATATTCAATGACCCCCTAACTGCAGGAAGACATTCCCACTTCTGAACTCAATTCCTCTTGCTAATACACCACTTGCCTTGCTCATTGCCTGCTGCAACTGTCTGACAACTGGCATTGACTGGGATAGAAAGCCTGAGTAGAACGTAGCTGAGGCACCTTTGTACATCCACACATCATTCCTGATGAATGGTTTTTGCCCAAAATATTGACTGTCCTGCACCACGGATGCTGCCTGATCTGTTGTACTTTTCCAGCGCCACATTTTTCGACTCTGATCTCTAGCATCTGCAGTTCTCACTTGTTCCACATCCCAATATAAACAATGCATTTAACAATGCATCTCCTTTCTGTTTTATTTCACAGGAAAAACTATATCTTCACACTGTGTTACTGCATTTGCCATGTGTTTGACAATTAAGACACAATTAACCAACTTTGCTGCAAGTCAAGAACTGAACTCCAGAATGAAAAAATAAAATGGAAAAGGGGAGTGAGAAAAGAGTGTATTGTACTCACAGATGTTGGACAGAGGAAAGTTGCAGTCTGAGGTGAAGCTCAGTCTTCATTCAGACAGAGAGGAACAGCAACTACAGCTTCACAAGCTCATGGTCCAACGTCCGCATTCAGAGAATAGGGGCGCTCTCAATGGCAGGAAGACCACACTCCCTCCGGTCTTCTAGCGCTTTCTATTGGTCCATCAAAAGAATGTTGCGCGCTGTTTCCGCTGTCAGATAGGAGCATGCGCAGTATTTTGCTGACACCGGCATACATGCGCAGTATTTTGCTGACACCGGCGTACATGCGCAGTGCTTGCTGACATCGAGAAGCATGCGTACTATGTCCTGTGGACAGATTTTCATTCCAAATGCCAATAGGAGAGTAAAAAAAGACTGGTGCCACAACTTTGTTTTTGAATTTTGTCTGGCTGCTCAATTTTATGTGTATTTTCCCCAGGGTAGAGGAAGTCCGAAACTAGA
>NW_025179152.1:0-2252 GCF_004010195.1 Chiloscyllium plagiosum | reverse complement strand
GGAGAGAGTAACGAATGTGAACATGTTGGAGAGAGCAAGCAATATGAACACGTTGGAGTGAGTGCAGAATGTGAACATGTTGGAGTGAGTGTGGAATGTGAACATGTTGGAGTGAATGTGGAATGTGAACATGTTGGAAAGAGCGCAAATTGAACATGTTGGAGAGAGCACAGAACGTGAACACATTGGCATGAGTGCAGAATGTGAACAACTTGGAGAGAGTGTGGAATGTGAACATGTTGGAGAGAGTGTGGAATGTGAACATGTTCGTGTGAGCGTGGAATGTGAACACGTTGGAGTAGGTGTGTAATGTGAACTTGTTGGAGAGAGGCTGGAAAGTGAACATGTTGGACAGAGTGTGGAATGTCAGTATGTTGGAGAGAGTGCAGAATGTGAACATTTTGTAGAGAGTGTGGAATGTGAACATGTTGGAGCGAGCGCGGAATGTGAACATGTTGGAGAGAGTGTGGTATGTGGACATTTTGGAGAGAGCGCTGAATGTGAACATGTTGGAGAGAGTGCAGAATGTGAACATGTTGGAGAGAGCGCAGAATGTGAACATGTTGGAGTGAGTGTGGAATGTGAGTGAGGGCAGATTGTGAAGAGATTGGAGGGAGTGCTCAATGTGAACATGTTGGAGAGAGCGCGGAATGTGAACATTTTGGAGAGAGCGTCGAATGTGAGCATGTCGGAGAGAGAGTGGAATGTGAGCATGTTGGAGAGAGTGTGCAATGTGAGCATTTTGGAGAGCGCGTGGAATGTGAGCATGTTGGAGAGAGTGTGGAATGTGAGCATGTTGGAGAGAGTGTGGAATGTGAGCATGTTGGAGAGAGTACAGAATGTGAACCTGTTGGAGTGAGCGCAGAATGTGAAAATATTGGAGAGACTATGGAATGTGAACAGGTTGGAGAGAGCAACGAATGTGAACATGTTGGAGAGAGCAAGCAATATGAACACGTTGGAGTGAGTGCCGAATGTGAACATGTTGGAGTGAGTGTGGAATGTGAACATGTTGGAAAGAGCACAGAATGTGAACATGTTGGAGTGAGTGTGGAATTTGAACATGTTGGAGAGAGCGCAGAATGTGAATATGTTGGAGAGAGTGTGGAATGTGAACATGTTGGAGAGAGCGCAGAATGTGAACATGTTGGCGAGAGTACAGAGTGTGTACACTTTGGAGTGAGGGCAGATTGTGAATGTATTGGAGAGAGTGCTCAATGTGAACATTTTGGAGAGAGCGCGGAATGCGAACATGTTGCAGTGAGTGCAGAATGTGAACCTGTTGGAGAGAGTACAGAATGTGAACATTTTGGAGAGAGTACGGAATGTGAATATGTTGGAGAGATTGTGGAATGTGAGCATGTTGGAGAGAGTGCGGAATGTGAACATGTTGGAGAGAGTGTGGAATGTGAACATGTTGGAAAGATCACTGAATGCGAACATGTTGGAGTGAGAGTGGAATGTGAACATGTTGGAGACAGTACAGAATGTGAACATGTTGTAGAGAGTACAGAATGTGAACATGTTGGAGAGAGTCTGGAATGTGAACATGTTGGAGAGATCACGGAATGTGAACATGTTGGAGTGAGTGTGGAATATGAACATGTTGGAGAGAGCGCAGAATGTGAACATATTGGAGAGAGTGTGGAATTTGAACATGTTGGAGAAGGCGCAGAATGTGAACATGTTGGAGAGAGTACAGAGTGTGTACACTTTGGACTGAGGGCAGATTGTGAACGTATTGGAGAGAGTGCTCAATGTGAACATTTTGGAGAGAACACGTAATGTGAACATTTTGGAGAGAGCGTGGAAAGTGAACATGTTGGAGTGAGTGCAGAATGTGAACCTGTTGGAGAGAGTACAGAATGTGAACATGTTGGAGAGAGTGCGGAATGTGAACATGTTGGAGAGAGTGTGGAATGTGAGCATGTTGGAGAGCGCGCGGAATCTGAACATATTGGAGAGATTGTGGAATGTGAACATGTTGGGAAGACCACTGAACGCGAACATGTTGGAGTGAGTGTGGAATGTGAACATGTTGTAGAGAGTACAGAATGTGAACATGTTGGAGAGAGTCTGGAATGTGAACATGTTGGAGAGAGCGCAGAATGTGAACATGTTGGAGAGAGTGTGGAATGTGAACATGTTGGAGAGAGCGGAGAATGTGAACATGTTGGCGAGAGTACAGAGTGTGTACACTTTGGAGTGAGGGCAGATTGTGAACGTATTGGAGAGAGTGCTCAATGTGAACA
>NW_025179151.1:1856-2252 GCF_004010195.1 Chiloscyllium plagiosum | reverse complement strand
GGAGGTTGAGCAATTCATCAACTTCACCAACAACATTCCACCCTGACCTTAAGTTTACCTGGACCATCTCTGACACCTCCCTCCCCTTCCTGGACCTCTCCATCTCCATCAGTGACGACCGACTTGACACTGACAGTTTTTACAAACCCACCGACTCCCACAGCTACCTGGAATACACCTCTTCCCACCCTATCTCTTGCAAAAATGCCATCCCGTATTCCCAATTCCTCCGCCTCCGCCGTATCTGCTCCCAGGAGGAGCGGTTCCACCATAGAACACACCAGATGGCCTCCTTCTTTAGAGACCACAATTTCCCTTCCCACGTGGTTAAAGATGCCCCCCAACGCATCTCATCCACATCCCGCAATTCCGCCCTCAGACTCAACCCCTCCAACC
>NW_025179151.1:0-1288 GCF_004010195.1 Chiloscyllium plagiosum | reverse complement strand
GGCTGGAGGACTGGGTCAATGGGATTGTAAACAGTGAATGAATGTGGAGGACACTGGGGGATGGACATGTGAGTGAGCGACAGTATCAGTGCAGCAGCAAGAGGGGATCCTAGGCAAACTGAGCAATGGGAGAGTCTGACAGTAGAGAAACTACAGGAAGGTTCTGTTTGGAGGCTCAGGCAGGGACAGCTGGGAGATAGTATGGCCTGGTGGCTTGGGCAGGTTTACTAATCAGCCTCTTCAAAGATGCTGTTACACAACTCTGAGCCTGATCCTCCTAGTCCAGAGGTAAGGACACTTGCACTATTTCCTGGTGGGCAAGGAATACAGGGACTGCCTTTCAAAAGGAACTCACCTGTGTTGGTGACATTAACAGGACTCAATACAGACTCACTGACAAAATGCTGGTGTACTTGAACTTCATCCAAAATATTCACACCTATAACTGGGCAACGCAGACCCCAATGTACAGAGTTAAATCCTGGATTCTAATAACAGCTTTGTGCATGGGAAATCATATCTCATGAATTTGACTCAGTTTTTTTGAAGAAGTAACAAAAAGGATTGCTGAGGTCAGAGCATGGACATGATCTACATGGACATCAGTAACGTGTTTGACAAGGTTCCTCATGGGAGACTGGTCAGCAAGGTGAGATCGCATGGAGTACAGAACTGGCCCGAAGGTAAAAGGCAGAGGGTGCTTTTCAGGCTGAAGGCCTGTGACCAGCTTCAGTAACGTGTTTGACAAGGTTCCTCATGGGAGACTGGTCAGCAAGTTTAGATCGCATGGAGTACAGAACTGGCCTGAAGGTCCAAGGCAGAGCGTGCTTTTGAGGCTGGAGGCCTGTGTCCAGTGGGGTGTCACAAGGATCGGTGCTGGATCCACTACTTTTCACCATTTATATCCATGATTTGGATGTGAACATAAGAGGTATTATTAGTAAGTTTGCAGATGACACCAAAATGGGAGGTGTAGCAGACAGTGAAAGAGATTACCTCAGAGTACATGGGGATCTGGATCAGAAGGGTGAATGGGCTGAGGAGTTCAGTTTAGAAAAATGCAAGCTGCTGCATTTTGGAAAAGCAAACTTTAGCAGGAGTTATACAGTTAAAAGTAAGTCCCTGCGGAGTGCTGCTAAACAAAGAGTCCTTGGAGTGCAGGTTCACAGTTCCTCGACAGTAGAGTAGCAAGTAGATAGGATAGTGAAGGCAGCAGTTGGTCTGCTTGCCTTTATTGGTCAGAGCATTGAGTGTCGCGGTTGGGAGGTCATATTGTGGCTGTACAGGA
>NW_025179150.1:829-2252 GCF_004010195.1 Chiloscyllium plagiosum | reverse complement strand
CTACAAATCTTCTCCCAAACGTTGAAGCCCTTTAGACTGTACAAAGCTCGGTCATGAACAAGCCACAATCTCCCTATTTCCTTTGCCTTCTTCAGTGTCTGCAACTCTCGCTGTATCATCCAGTAACGTTCTTTAGTTACTGCAGGCCTGCCTAGCTCCCCAGATAACCTGTTTCATCCCCTACAGCTCCCTCAATCACTGTAACACCCTCTGCTCTGTCTCATCCTCCTCTTTCCCACTGTCCTCAGGCACAGCGGCGATCCTGTAAGAGAGCAGTGCGGAATGGGATGTTATAAATCTCAGCTGAGGCTTGATGCCGACCATTACCTGGGAGTCACAAGGGGAGAGACCCTGAGAGAGAGCAGCACAGAGCGGGAGAATATACATCAGCAGCGAATGTCAAGGCCGACTGGGACCTGGATTTGGATAAAAAGCAGAGCAGGAGGCTCGAAATCCGCACCGAGTCACAGAGGGAGTGACCGTGTGAGGGAGCAACTTGGAGCAGGAGCTTGAGGCTGACTCACACCTGGGAGAATATAAATCAGCACTGAGGATCGAGGCCTAGTTGTACCTGGGAGTCACAGACGGTGACCCTGTGAGAGATCAGACTGGAGTGAGAGCTGGACGATTACACGTCCGAGAGACACATCACTGTGTGATCACGTGTCCCTCCCTTGTTCTGTGTTTGTGTGTGTGTGTGTATGCGTGTGTGTCCCCTTCCCTCGCTGTGTGTGTGTAACTCTCCTCACTGTGTGTGTTTGTACCTCCCTCGCTGTGTGTGTGTGTAACTTTCCTCACTATGTGTGAGCATGTCCCTCCCTCACTGTGTGTGCGTGCGTGTCCCTCCCTCGCTGTGTGTGTGCGTGTCCCACCTTCACTGTGTGTGTGTGTCCCTCTTGCAGTGAGTGTGTATGCCTCTCTTACAGTGTGCGAGGGTGTCCCCCCTCGCTCTGTATGTGTGTGTATGCGTATCACTCACTCACTTGCGTGTCCCACCTTCACTGTGTGTGTGTGTCCCTCTTGCAGTGAGTGTGTATGCCTCTCTTACAGTGTGCGAGGGTGTCCTCCCCTCGCTCTGTATGTGTGTGTATGCGTATCACTCACTCACTGTGTCTGTTTGTCCCTCCCTCGTTGTGTGTGTGTGTCCTTCCCACGCTGTGTGTGTGTGTCCTTCCCACGCTGTGTGTGTGTCCTTCCCACGCTGCGTGTGTGTGTGTCCCTCCTTCGCTGCGTGTGTGTGTGTCCCTCCCTCGCTGTGTGTGTGTCTTTCCCACGCTGTGTGTGTGTGTGTGTCCCTCCCTCGCTGCGTGTGTGTGTGTGTCCCTCCCTCGCTGTGTGTGTGTGTCCCTCCCTCGCTGTGTGTGTGTAATTGTCCCTCCCTCGCTGTGTGTCCGTGTCCCTCCCTCGCTGTGTGTGTGTGTCC
>NW_025179150.1:0-531 GCF_004010195.1 Chiloscyllium plagiosum | reverse complement strand
TCCCTCGCTGTGTGTGCGTGTCCCTCCCTCGCTGTGTGCGCGCCCCTCCCTCGCTGTGTGTGTGTCCCTCCCTCGCTGTGTGTGTGTGTCCCTCCCTCGCTGTGTGTGTGTGTCCCTCCCTCGCTGTGTGCGCACGTCCCTCCCTCGCTGTGTGTGCGCGTCCCTCCCTCGCTGTGTGCGCGTCCCTCCCTCGCTGTGTGTGCATCCATCCCTCGCTGTGTGTGCGTCCCTGCCTCGCTGTGTGCGCGCGTTCCTCCCTCGCTGTGTGCGCGCGTCCCTCCCTTGCTGTGTGTGTGTGTCCCTCCCTCGCTGTGTGTGCGTGTCCCTCCCTCGCTGTGTGTGTGTGTGTCCCTCCGTCGCTGTGTGCGCGCGTCCCTCCCTCGCTGTGTGTGTGTGTCCCTCCCTCGCTGTGTGCGCGTCCCTCCCTCGCTGTGTGTGCGTCCATCCCTCGCTGTGTGTGCGTCCCTCCCTCGCTGTGTGCGCGCGTCCCCCCCTCGCTGTGTGCGCGCGTCCCTCCCTTGCTGTGTGTGT
>NW_025179149.1:1324-2252 GCF_004010195.1 Chiloscyllium plagiosum | reverse complement strand
TAGGATCATAAAATTCTTACAGTGTAGAACCAGACTATTCGGCTCATCATGCATCCCACCAAGTCTCACCCTCTATGCTATTCCTGTAACCCCGCATTTCTCATGGCTAACCATATAACCAACACTCACCTGGACACTATTCACTATTGAGCGTTGTAAATCCACCCTAACCTGCGCATCTTTGGACTGTGCGAGGAAACTGGAGCATCCGGAGGAAACTCACGCAGACACGGGGAGAATGTACAAACTCCACCCAGTCTTCAAACAGACAAGGATCTGGGCAATTGGAGAGGTTTCAAGAGGGAGTGCAGACTGGTTTGTGAATGATGGGCCGAAAGCCTGATCTCAGTGCTGTAAAGGCTCTACAGTAACATGATTCCCTACATCCAGCATTCAACACAGTTTGCATTGTGTTTTAATCCGTCCTGTTATTGACATTATTTTGAGTGAAATGTATAGAAAGAGGTTGTTTGCCCATTCACACAGATCTGTGTTTTGATGGGTCAGGAGCAACATACAAAATAACAAATGGCGGATGGAGAATTGCATCCCCCCTCCGAATCTGCCGAGGACATGCTGGACCTGGAACTTCTCTATCACCACTCACTCACCACCCGGTGCCTGGAGGAAGAACGCCTGATCTTCTGCCTCAGGAACCTCCAACCCCAGGGCATTAATGTGGCCTTTACCATTTGCCTGATTTCCTCCTCCGACCACCTTATTCCAGTTCCATCCTGCCAGCTCGGCACCATCCTCATGGCCTGTCCTACCTGCCAATCTTTCTTCCCGCCTATCCGCTCCACCGTCCTCTCTGACCAATCACCTTTACACCCACCTCCATCCATCAATTGCGCTCTCCGCTCCCTTCTCCTCAGCCCCACTCCCTCCCATTTATCTGTCCACGATGGACACTCCCAGCCTCATTCCC
>NW_025179149.1:0-1129 GCF_004010195.1 Chiloscyllium plagiosum | reverse complement strand
TTAACACTGACTTCTCTTCGCAGATTCTGTCAGACCTGCTGAGCTTTTCCGCAACTTCTGAGACTGTGTTATAGATTTTTAGATACCCAGACCCACAGGATCAATTTCTCACCATCTACCCTCTGAAGCCTGTTGAGAATTTGATGCATTCAAATGAAATCGTATTTCAATTTTCTCGAATATGGACACAATTTATTCAAAAGTTCAGCATTGGAGCACGTGGGTTTCTAACAGTGACCTTTATTTTGTGGTTCATTAATGTGCTTGGCTCATTGCCGCTGGGTTACCAAGTATTACTCAGATATAATTGTTCTGGCGAAGTTGACGATGAGTTAGCGTCTTGAACTGCTGCCATTCATTTTGTCCAGATAAACTCATAATGATGTAAGAGGGGGAGTTCGAGGGTTTCCAACGAATGACACTTGTGGAACTGAGACGATTTTACAAGCAAGGGTGGCGAGTGGCTTGATGTGGCATTGTCAACTGGTGTCCCGTGTATCTGCTCTGGTCAGTGTTCCACGCGATAATGCTGTGGTTCTGGAAGCTGCTCTGTGAGGAACTTTGGGGAATTTCTACAGTGCATCTTGTCAGTGGTATATTCCACTGTTACTGAGTGTGGATGGTGGAAACAGAGAATGTTTGTGACTGTGGAACTGAGCAAGCTGCACTGCAAGTTAATTCTACCTAATTATGGGGAACATAACTACTTGTCATCATCATCAATCCATTTCACAGCTGGATATCCTGTGATTACACGGATGTGGTACACAAGTCTGTTAGTTGCTCAAATGACCATGACCTTTTAACTAGATTCACCTTTTCACGGGAATTATGCTGAGAAACCTCACGCGACTGATCCACTTTCTCATCAACATTTCATCTGTAAAAACTGGGAACGAGCTGATGGGACACAGATTGTGCTGCAGATGGTTAGACAGAGCGCAGTGTCAGTTACTGCACACTGAATCTGTTTGGCTTAATGCATGTGTTTCTTTGAATGTGTGTGTGCATTATCGTGTGTTCATGTCTTTGTGATTCTCTGTGTGTCTACCCATCTGTCTCTGCCTGACTATCTGAGCTTATGTGAGTGTGTTTTTGTCTCATTGTGTGTATTAGTGTGTGTCTCCAT
>NW_025179148.1:0-2251 GCF_004010195.1 Chiloscyllium plagiosum | reverse complement strand
ATAACGTAGGAGGTTACAGTGTGTTTTTGAGTGTTTATATACTGTAGCAGGTTACATCGTGTTTTTGAATATTTATGTACTATTGGAGGTTACAGCGTGTTTTTGAATGTTTATATACTGTCGGAGGTTACAATGTGTTTTTCAATGTTTATATACTGTCGGAGATCTATAGGGTGGTTTTGAAGTTTTATATACTGTAGGAGATTACAGTGTGTTTTTGAATGTTTACATACTATAGGAGGTTTGAGTGCTGTTGAATGTTTATATACAGGAGGAGGTTACAGAGAGTCTTTGAATGTATACATACAATAGGGGGTTAAAGTGTGTTTTTGAATGTTTATTTACTGTAGGAGGTTACAGGGTGGTTTTGAATGTTTATATACTGTAGGAGGTTACAGAGTTTTTTGAATGTTTATATACAGAAGGAGCTTACAGCCTGTTTTTGAATGTTTATATACTGTAGGAGGTTACAATGTGTTTTTGAATGGTTATATACTGTAGGAGGTTACAGCGTGTTTTTGAATGTTTATATACTGTAGAAGGTAGCAGCGTGTTTTTGAATGTTTATATACTGTAGGAGGTTACAGAGTGTTTTTCAATCATTATAGACTTTAGGAGGTCACAGCGTGTTTTTGAATGTTTACATACAGCAGTAGGTTACAGTGTGTTTTTGAATGTTTATATACTGTAGGAGGTTACAGCGTGTTTTTGAATGTTTATGTACTATAGGAGATTACAGTGTGTTTTTGAATCTTTATACACTGTCGGAGGTTATGAGTGTTTTTGAATGTTTATATATTGTAGGACGTTACAGAGTATTTGTGAAGGATTATATACTGTAGGCGGTTACAGTGTGTTATTGAATGTTTATATACAGTAGGTGGTTACAGAGTATTTTTGAATGTTTTTATACTGTAGGAGGTTGCATCATGTTTTTGAATATTTATATACTGTAGGAGGTTACAGAGTGTTTTTGAATTTCAGACTGTAGGAGATTAGAGTGTGTTTTTGAATGTTTATATACAATAGGACTTTACAGATTGTTTTTGAATATTGACATACAGCAGTAGGTTACAGTGTGTTTTTGAATGTTTATATACTGTAGTAGGTTGCAGACTGTTTCAGAATGTTTCTATACTGTAGGAGGTCACAGTGTGTTTTTATATGTTTATGTACTATGGAGGTTACAGAGTGTTTCTGAATGTTTACGTACAGTAGTAGGTTTCAGTGCGTTTTTGAAAGTTTATATACTGTAGGAGGTTACTGTGTGGCTTCGAATGTTTATTTTCTGTCGGAGGTTACAGCATATTTTTGAATGTTAATATACTGTAGGGGGTTACAGCGTGTTTTTGAATGTTTCTATACTGTAGGAGGTTGCAGTGTGTTTTTGAATGTTTATATAATGTAGGAGGTTACAGCGTGTTTTTGAATGTTTATATACTGTCGGAGGTTACAGAGTGTTTTTGAATATTTATATACTGTAGGAGGTTACAGCAGGTTTTTGAACGTTTATATACTGTCGGACATTACAGCGTATTTTTGAGTGTTTATGTACTGTAGGAGGTAACAGAGTGTTTTTGAATGTTTATATACTGTAGGAGATTACAGTGTGTTTTTGAATGTTTACATACTGTCGGTGGTTACAGAGTGTTTTTGAATGTTTATATACTGTAGGAGGTTACAGAGTGTTTTTAAATGTTTATATACAGTAGGAGGTTACAGTGTGTTTTTGACTGTTTATATACTGTAGTAGGTAACAGCGTGTTTTTGAATGTTTATATACTGTCGGAGGTTACAGTGTGTTTTTGAATGTTTAGGTTGCAGAGTGTTTCTGAATGTTCATATACAGAAGGAGGTTACAGAGTGTTTTTGAAGGTTTATCTACTATAGGAGGTTACAGTGTGTTTTTGAATGTGTATATACTGTTGGAGGTTACAGTGTGTTTTTGACTGTTTATATACTGTAGGAGGTTACAGCGTGTTTTTGAATGTTTATATAGTGTCGGAGGTTACAGCGTGTTTTTAAATGTTTATATACTGTAGGGTGTAACAGCGTGTTTTTGAATATTTATATACTGTAGGAGATTACAGCGTGTTTTTGAATGTTTCTATACTGTAGGAGGTTACAAAGTGTTTTTGAATGTTTACATACTGTCGGAGGTTACAGCGTGTTTTTGAATGTTTACATACTGTAGGTGGTTACAGCAGGTTTTTGAACTTTTATATACTGTCGGACATTACAGCGTGTTTTT
>NW_025179147.1:0-2251 GCF_004010195.1 Chiloscyllium plagiosum | reverse complement strand
CAGCAGCCCCGTCGCCAGCAGCAACGCCCACCAACGGGCGGCCATCTTGACTCCCTCTCCCAACTACCGCACCCCCCCCCCTCTGGGTTGGGCGTCAACTCCTGAGGGAACGGGGGGGGGGTGAGGTGGGAGGAGGGGAGTTCTCTTTCAAAATGGCCACCCGAGTAGCGGAGGCGGGTAGAGATCAGCGAGGGTCGGCTCCCCGTCCAAAGGGAAGCAGGCGCAGGGATCAGTGGCCCCTCTCCTTTACCAAAATGGCCGCCCAGGTGGCAGAGGGGGGTGGGTGTCTGTGAAGCGATGAGCCGCAGGTATCAGTCTGCTCTCCTTTACCAAGATGGTGGCGTGTGTGCTGGTGAAGAGAGGGCGGGAGATGGGGTTTCACTCTCTCCCTCCCCCCTGTCCTCCTTTACCAAGATGGCGGCCTGGCGGCGGAGAGTGTGCTGGTGAAGAGAGGGGTTTTCGCGCTCCTCCCTCCTTTACCAAGATGGCGGCCTCAGCGATAGAGGAGCAGCGACAAATCCTGTGGAAGGGGGAGAGAGAGAAGGAAGGGGCGGGGGTTAATCTTAAGACGATAAAGGATGGAAAATGACCCCCTTCCCCTCCCCCATTGCCCTCCTTCTCCCGCCCCTGCCCCCTCACCTTTCCGAGACCCTTCATGACGGCACATGGGATAGGAGGGAGGAGAGAGGACAGAGTGGCCCCAGAATTCTCCCAAGAGAAAGCTCAGACGCAGACCCTTCGGCCCCTCCCGTCCGTGCTAGCCCAGATACCCTCAATCAACCCAGCGCCCCGTTTAGAGACGTACGGGACAGAAACAGGCCCTTCGGCCCCACCCGTCCGTGCTAACCCAGATTTCCTAACCCAATCCAGTCCCCCACCATTTGCCAGCACTTGCCCCCCGAGCGCGCGGGGGAGAGAGAGAGCGCGCGGGGGAGAGAGAGAGCGCGCGGGGGAGAGAGAGAGCGCGCGGGGGAGAGAGAGAGCGCGCGGGGGAGAGAGAGAGCGCGCGGGGGAGAGAGAGAGCGGGGAGAGAGAGAGAGAGAGAGCGGGGGAGAGAGAGGAAGGAAGGGAGGGAGGGAGGGAGGGAGTGACCCCCCTAACCCCCGGTCGGCTCCTTGCTCACCGTCGCCGGAGTCGAAGGCTTTGTTGTCCGCGTAGGCCCGAGGTGCCGCGCTGCTCTCCCTCAGCCGGAATCCCTCGTCGCTTCTCTCCTCCCCATCCTCCTCGTCCTCCTCATCCTCCTCGCCCTCACCGTGCCTCCGGGCCTCCACCAGCCAGGGCACCAGGGCGCCCAGCACCAGCACCCAGGCGTTGACCACCAGGGCCAGGCCCAGGGGCGGGTCGTCCCAGGCGTCGCGCCTCAGGTACCAGGGGGCCCTGGGCCTCCAGCGGCGCCCCCGGCGGTCGCCCGCCAGGTAGGCCGCAATCCAGGCCGCCCAGACGGCGACGGAGAGGGCTGAGCTGACCAGAATGTAGGCCGCCTGCCGCTTGGCCCGTCGCCGGCGGCAACAGAGGCCCACCGCCGAGAGCAGCAGGGCGGAGGCGAGCAGCGCCATGACGTAGACCAGGGAGGCCACAAAGTCTTTCTTGGCCACGTGGCAGGGGTTCTGCCCGGGGCCCTCCTTTTCCAGGGGGCGCCCCCGCACTGTGGTTGCCAACAGCCACTCCGTCTTGAAGAGGCACTCGGCCAGGAGCAGCAGGCCGGCGGCCAGGAGGGCGGCCTTGCCCGAGTACGGGCGCCCGCTCCGCGCCTGGTAGGCCAGGCCCCCGGCCTGCGCGGCCAGGCTGGCGAAGCACAGGCCGAAGAGGGCGCCGAAGAGGAAGCGCCGGGCCCCGCAGTTGGCCGGGTGGGGGCGCACGGCGAAGGCAAACAGCAGGGCGAACAGGCCCAGGGCGCCGGCCCCCAGGGCCGCCCGCAGCGCCAGGCGGGCCCGCGGCACCCGCCGGCGGCACCCAGCCACCAGCAGGCCCAGCAGCAAGAGGCCGCCGGCGCCCAGGCCCAGGGCGGCCAGTGCCTCCAGCACGATGCCCCACGCCTCCTTCAGCCCGCAGAGGGCGTAGTAGAGGGGGTTGGTGCCCCTCCGGCAGCCGGCCGGCGCCTCCTCCAGTGCCCCCCGGGCCCCGCTCCCCAGCAGCCCCGTCGCCAGCAGCAACGCCCACCAGCGGGCGGCCATCTTGACTCCCTCTCCCAACTACCGCGCCCGCCCCCCCCCCCTCTGGGTGGGGCGTCAACTCCTGAGGGAACGGGGGG
>NW_025179146.1:0-2251 GCF_004010195.1 Chiloscyllium plagiosum | reverse complement strand
GGGGGGGGGAATCTTAACTGTTGTTTGGATCCGACAGTGGACAGGATGCCTTGTGGGCCCCCAACTATTTATTCGCAGGCCAAGCAGGTGGTTGACATATGCGGGGAGATGGGGCTGGTGGATATTTGGAGATGTCTTCATCCTACCGGCAGGGACTTCACCTGTTTCTCAAACCCATATAAATTTCACATGAGGACTGATCTCTTTCTGGCTCCCTCGGCCCTTCTGGATTCGATTATGGGTTGTAAAATTAGGAATATAGCTATCTCTGATCATGCAGCAGAGTATTTGGAGGTTAAGGCCAAGAGTGAGGGGCTAGGTTTGCGGCACAGGCGTTTGGACCCTTTTCTCCTTAAGGATTCCAAATTTGTGGAATACGTTTTGAAGGAGTTTCAGGAATTCTTGACTATCAACTCAGGCACGGCTCGTAGTCCATCTATGCTATGGGAGACTGCTAAGGCCTTTGCTAGGGGATTAGCTATTTCCTATCCGGCTAGCCAGAAACGACAGAAGGAGGAACAGCAACGTTTACTTGAGATGCAGTTGAAAGCTGCCAGGGCGGCACATTTTGCACAGCCTTTGGTGACTAAGTTACAGCAGATCACGGCCCTACGGGCTGCCTTGAATTAAATACTGACACAAAACGCAAAGAAAGAACTTGCTTTTGCTAGACAAAGGCTGTTTGAAAATGGGGAAGCAATAAGCGTACCTGACTAAGAAAAAGCATGCCCCCAATCCATTACTGCAATCAGAGACAGTGCCGGGGTCCTTACATATGATGCTAAAAAGATTAGTGAGGCTTTTCGGAGCTTTTACTCTGAATTGTATTGGTCTGAAGGTTGCGAAGACAGGAGGACTAAAATGGAGACCTTTTTTAAGAACCTGGATCTCCCAGGGGTAACCTTGGAACAGGCCTTTCTCCTTAATGCCCCCTTGACAGCTCGGGAAATACAGGAGGCAGCTGGGCAACTTCTGAGTGGGAAAGTGCCTGGCCCTGATGGTCTTCCGGGTGAGTTTTATAAGGAGATTATAGGGATTCTGTCAGGGCCCATGTTGGAGATGTACAATCACTCCTATATGCATGAATTCCTACCACCATCTTTGAGAGAAGCTAATATTTTCCTAATTCTTAAGAAGGGGAAGGTTCCTGAGGATTGTGCCTCATACAGCCCATCTCTCTATTAAATTCAGATTTCAAGATTCTGTCCAAGATCCTGGCGCTAAGATTGGAAAGGGTGTTGCCCCATATTATTAAAGAGGACCAGACAGGCTTTATAAGGGGCCGTAGGTCCTCTTATAATATTAGAAGGTTACTGAATATGGTCCAAGTTTGTCAGCAGCGATCACTTCAGGGGTTGATTTCCTTAGATGCAGAGAAAGCATTTGACCGAGTGGAATGGCCATATCTTTTTTATGTCTTAGAACAGTTTGGGTTAGGTAGAGGTTTTATATCACCACCCACTGGCTGCGGTCATCACCAACGGGGTGAAGTCTGGGAATTTTGGGATTGGTAGGGATAGTCGGCAAGGTAAAACAATGACTGCAGATGCTGGGAACCAGATTCTGGATTCGTGGTGCTGGAAGAGGACAGCAGTTCAGGGAGCATCTGAGGAGCAGTATAATCGACGTTTCGGGCAAAAGCCCTTAATCAGGGGTAGTCGGCAAGGCTGCCCCCTCTCACCGTTGTTGTTTATGTTGGTGATAGCCTCTGCCAGCGACTCTATTCGTCAGAACGTCCACATAACTGCTCTGGAAGTGGGATTGAGGGCACACAAGATTACACTGTAAGCGGATAATGTCCTTCTGTATGATCCCATTTGATACAATGTATCAATTCATTTGGGGCTGTTTCAGGATATCAGATTAACTTTGCAAAATCGGAGGCTATGCCTTTAGGGAACCTTAAGGATGTACCAGAAGTTGAAGGTGGCCCTAAGTTCCCTTTTAAGTGGTCACAGGCAGGGTTCCGGTACCTAGGCATTTTTATTACCCTTTGTTATTTCAGACTAACTTTGCTCACTTGCTCGACAATATTAGGCGAGATCACAAGAGACGGGAGGCTCTTCCAATTTCATGGCTAGGTCAAATATCTCTAATTAAGATGAATGTTCTTCCTCGTTTGCTTTATCCCATGTGTATGCTCCCTATAATGTTTCCTAGATCAATGCTGCGGAAGCTTATGGGGTGGTTTGGTTCCTTTGTCTGGCATCGTGGGAGACCCCTCATCAAACTTACTAAATTGCAGTTGCCT
>NW_025179145.1:0-2251 GCF_004010195.1 Chiloscyllium plagiosum | reverse complement strand
GAAGTGCCCCGAATGTCCTTGGTCACACATCACAAACAGAGTTCATTTCGGGCATCCACTTAGCAGGACAGGAAATGAAATGTCAGCCTTCATTACAAAATGAATCATGTGTAGGAGTTGTGGAGTGTTGTTGAGGCAATATTTGGGTTTTGTGGACAGATTTTCTGACCTTTATAAATCAATGATCTCCTTTTCACAGAGGCAGTGCAAAGCTGTTTTATCAAAATAATCTCTGGGATGATGGTAAAATGAAGAGAGTGTGAAGGAAATGGATGTTTAATTTGTAGCACGGTGAGAGAACAAGAGTTGACTGCATTGAAACTTGAAGATTATAGACGAACACAGATTATGTTGAGAGATAGTTATTGATGGCATAAGGAATACATTTTCCCCAAGATACGTGCTTCTTGGCAATTGATGTACCTCTGTGAAGGTCCTATGTTGGTTGGGAGAGAGCTTCAGGCTCTAAATCAACTCTCATTGCCTCAATGTGCAGTTGGTGTGTGACCCTGCACTGAAAGTCACATTGTTCACAAATCTGTCAGCGGCTGCAATGCCTTACTCCTGAAAATGTTAGCCGTTCCCAATAGGTTCTGACCTCCATAGGGAATATCGGTCTGCCGTCTCGGAGATATCCTCCCTCATCACCGTCAACAAACCATATTAATGTATCAATTGTGTACCATTAGCAATGGAGACAGGAGGAACGGCATGGAGCAGTCTATCCATGCAGTCTCTGTTTCATTGGTTTGTCATGTTTGGTCGAAGATAACATTCTCGTATATCTGTCCAACGGACTTAAGCGGCTGAATGGCCACCTCCTGATGTCATGGGAGACTCTCAAGAACCTGACTGGGCAACCAACCCGTGTTTCCTCTTTAGCAGCTCAATGTGTTTGACTGGGCTCCTTATCTTCCTGTGTAACAGTCAGGAGAGAAAGAATGGGCTATACCCATTCTTATCCAATCGAATTAATGGGCTTAATGACCTCCTCATATTCCTGTGAAGTGAGCTTGAGGTGCTGAAGGAGCACCTCCCTTTGTTCTGGTAACGCACAGTATCCAGCAGGATTGTTACATGAATGTTACCGACACTCTACCAGCATAAGCCTGAATACTGTCCGGGTCTTCCTGCACATGGACACAGACTGCTTCAGGAGCTGAGGGGAGCACATTGTTCGAAACATTACATGCTTTTCAGTCACCATCTCCACTTCTGAGATTCTGATGGGGGGGAAAGACACCGAGGTGCAAATGAGGATGCTTGTGCTGTGGATCTCCCGCAGAGATGTCCCGAGACTGAGGTGGTACATGTCAAAGAATTACGTACATCTTCTTTGTGCTGAATCACTCCAACTGGTGGGGAGGTTACCGTTGATCTCCATTAAGTTCCATTTTCTTCAGGTTCCTTGACACCATCCTCAGTCAAACACTGCCTTGCTGTCAGGGCCAGTCACTCTTACCTGGTTTTTATATATTTTGTTCATGTCAATAGGTTACGGTGGATGTCTGCGGCGTGTTTCCTTCTCACATAGGGGTGTGACCATCGGGACTTCTCTATCCCAGAGAGGTTGTAGAGATAGATCATTGAGATAGTGGGACGGCAGGGATGGATGGATGTTTGACACGACAGGCACTCCAGGAGTTGGGGCATAGAGCAGATCAGCGATGATCTTATTGAAGGTAAAGGCAGGCAGTAGGGGCTGAATGACCTACTTCAGTTCTCATGTTCTTGAATTCTGTTATTGGAAGGTTCATCGTTGTTATTTTCCTGGCTGTCCTGTGAAGGAATGTGATAGTCAAAGAGACCAGAGTATTTTGTGAGCAATATCTGGGTACAGTATGGGGTCATTATTCACTACGAATCTGGGCCAACAACATGACAAATAAATGGAGACAGGGGAACTTCTGTAAAGAGAGAGGAGGGGACTGTTCCACAGTAACCACAACTCTTTTTTTTTTCCCAAGAACGTTTTCCAATCCACACCAAATCATGTTTGACTGTATTCAGGGGCTAAATGGTCACCTCGGTTTCTGTGCACCAGGAAGTAGGATTAAGTCGTCTCCAACTACTTCTGACTAGCAGATTGAGGGGCTGATTGGATGGGGCGAAGTAGGACTGAGGAACAGGAGTGGGTCCCTGCCCCACCAGGCACTCAGGTTGTGGCTGATCAGAGTGTTGTCTCAGTCCCACGTTCCAATCTGCAATTCATTTTCCATGAGTCACTTTCCCGTCAAATATTTAACTAACA
>NW_025179144.1:0-2251 GCF_004010195.1 Chiloscyllium plagiosum | reverse complement strand
AAACTGGGGACGGTTTCCTGGAGGCTGTGCTTAAAGCTGCTGTGGAAATTCAGGAAGGCCAGATGCATTGGTGACCGGCTGGGATGATTCATGGTGACTGTAGTGACAGCATCTGGATCCGCAACATGACCATCAAAAGGAGCAGAGACTGGAGAAAGGGGAATCTCTTCAAAATGGAATGAGGGAATCACAATCAGATCAGAGAATAACTGCCGCCTATCCCTGTGTCCCAGTCTCGAGCAGTTGAATGACTGCCTCCTGTTCCTGTGTTCCAGTCTCCATCTGCTGCCCCGAGTAACAGGCTCCAATAGCTGTATGCTCTCCTCCTGCTCCTCCTGAGTAACAGGCTCCAATATCTGTTTCCTGTCCTTATGCTGCTCCTGAGTAACAGGCTCCAATAGCTGTGTGCTCTCCACATGCTGCTCTTGAGCTACAGGTTCCAATATCTGTTTCCACTCCACCTGCTGCGCCTGAATAACAGGCTTCAATACCTTTGTTCTCTCCACCTGCTGCTCCTGAGTAACCGGCTCCAATAGCTTTGTGATTTCTACCTGCTGCCATTGGGTAACAGGCTCCAAAAGCTGTGTGCTCTCCACCTGCTGCCATTGGGTAACAGACTCCAATAGCTATGTGCTCACCTCCTGCTGCTCCTGTGTAATGGAACTGAAGGGCTGAATGGCGTTTTCACATTCCATTCGGTTCATATTGACTGAAATCTTTTTGCTGTTTCTGTAAAATACCATCAAAATCAGAATGGTGCATTTATATTTCTTTTTCTCAGTAATTGAGCAATCATGCTGACTGACTCTGCTTTTGTTATCCAGGTCTGAGAAGGTGAACGAGTAACAGGTTCGAGAGGCTGATCAGTTCCTCCTGTCCCTCTGTAATAGGCCGAAAGGCCTATGTCTTCCTATGTCTCTATAGCAGGCACTTGGGGACAGAATTGTTACTCCCTTTTCCTGAGCAGCAATTTCAATGCGCTGAATGCTGCCTCGAGCTTATGAAATGGTTTGATGCCAGGGCATTTCAAACTACGAGCAGCATTACTCAAGGAATCGAGAAAATTACGTACCAGGCATTTTATGCATCTGGTCTGTTATTCTATCCCTGTCTGCTTTTATAAACAGGGTGGAACATATACAACCCTGCAATGTTCCAGCAATATTCCTACATACAAGGAAGAAAGATTAAAAAGATTGAAAATTTTATGATCTATCCCTCAGCAACCGTCATCCACACAATCCAGACTGAGTAAATGTTCCCTTTTATCGGGATGTGTAAAATGATGTAAGGAACTGTATAACTGAACCCGTTTGTTTGGTGACTGTGATTAATGTCAGTCTCCATAGATTGTACATATCCCAGTGGAGGGTTGACATATTTTAATGCTAAAATAGGCACCGTTCAATGTGTTATCCAATAGTATGAGTGGGTGTATCACCAACAGCACTAACAGGGATCAGCAGCTACAGAGACAGGAGAATGGGTGATCTGAATCTGAGAACATTAGACTGGAATGTAACAACAATGGACAGGAGTTTATCTTATTATGTATGGATTCTTTCTACATATCGTTTGTGGCCATTACCATGGGTGATCGAATATGCACTTTCAATGTTTTAATTATCCTACCCTGGCTACTGTTGCTGTACATGGTAAGTTTCACTGTCCATTTATTATTTGCATTAATCATGAGTGACCTTATTATTGCTATTTTCATTTACTCTACTCTGTAAACATTCACTCTCCAAACCACCACGAACAACAACTGTGAACTTGTTCATTCTTTCTCTCCTTCTTTCGTTCTGGCATTGTGCCTTGTCGGTTGACATACTCAGTTTCAGCTATAAACCACAATTCAATATTTAAATATTGAACGCTTGGAGGTCACTGTCTTCTCTTCTGGTTACAACCACCATTTCGTTCCTCTGACTTCATTCCATCCCAGGCCATCATCTGAGGCTGAAACAGACGAGGCACAACTATGGTGATCCCTTTGGTCATGAGCTGATTCTTGACCCATATCTTAAGCATTCCTATTTGTAATAGAACATAGAACAGTACAGCACAGAACAGCCCCTTCAGCCCACGATGTTGTGCCGACCACTGATCCTCATGTATGCACCCTCAAATTTCTGTGACCATATGCATGTCCAGCAGTCTCTTAAGTGTCCTGAATTACCTTACTTCCATAACTGCTGCTGGCAACGCATTCTATGCTCTCACAACTCTCTGTTAAAAAAAACCTGCC
>NW_025179143.1:0-2251 GCF_004010195.1 Chiloscyllium plagiosum | reverse complement strand
TGTGTGTGTGTCTGCATGTATTTATATCTGTATATGTGTGTGCCTGCATGTGTTTATATCTGTGTGTGTGTGTGTTTGCATGTATTTATGTGTCTGCATGTGTTTATATCTGTAGGTGTGTATGTCTGCATGTGTTTATAACTGTATATATGCGCGTGTCTGCATGTGTTTATAACTGTATGTGTGCGCGTGTCTGCATGTCTATATCATATATGTGTGTCTGCATGTGTTTAGATCTGTATACGTGTGTGCTTGCATGTGTTTATAACTGTATGTACGTGCGTGTCTACGTGAGTTTATATCTCTATGTGTGTGCCTGTGTCTGCATGTGTTTAGGTCTGTATGTGTGCGTGTCTGCATGTGTTTTATCTGTATGAGTGTGCATGTCTGCATGTGTTTATAACTTTATTTGTGTGCGTGTGTCTGCATGTGTTTATATCTGTAGGTGTGCATGTGTTTATATCTGTATGTATGTGCATGTGTCTACATGTGTTTATATCTGTATGTATGTGCATGTGTCTGCATGTGTTTATATCAGTAGGTGTGCATGTGACTGCATGTGTTTGTATCTGTATGTGTGTGTGTCTGCATGTGTTTATATCTGCAATTGTGCGTGTGTCTGTGTGTTGATATCCCTATGTGTGCGCGTGTCTGCAGATGTTTATAACTTTATGTGTGTGTGTCTGTCTGCATGTGTTTATATCTGAATGTGTGTGTCTGCATGTATTTATATCTGTATATGTGTGTGTGTTCATGTGTTTATATCTGTATGTGTGTGTTTGTCTGCATATGTTTATATCTGTATGTGTGTGCGTGATTGCATGTGTTTATATCTGTAAGTGTGTGTGTGTCATCATGTGTTTATATCTTTATGTGTTTGTGTCGACATGAGTTTATATTTGTATTTGTGTGTGTCTGCATGTGTTTATATCTGTGTGTGTGTGTTTGCATGTGTTTATAGCTGCATGTGCGCATGCATGCATGCATTTATACCTGCATGTGTGTGTGTCTGCATGTGTTTATAACTGTATGTGTGCGCGTGTCTGCATGTGTTTATAGCTGTATGTGTGTGCGTGCCTGCATGTGTTTATAGCTGTATGTGTGAGCGTGTCTGCATGTTTATATCTGTATGAATGTGTCTGCAGGTGTTTATATCAGTATATGTGTGTGTCTGCATGTGTTTACATCTGTATGTGTGTGTGTCTGCATGTATTTATATCTGTATATGTGTGTGCCTGTATGTGTTTATACCTGAGTGTGTGTGTGTCTGCATGTGTTTATAACTGTATGTGTGCGCGTGTCTGCATGTCTATATCTGTATATGTGTGTCTGCATGTGTTTATAACTGTATGTATGTGTGTGTCTACGTGTGTTTGTATCTCTATGTGTGTGCCTGTGTCTGCATGTGTTTTATCCGTATGAGTGTGCATGTCTGCATGTGTTTATAACTTTAGTTGTGC
The DNA here is from genome assembly GCF_004010195.1 of Chiloscyllium plagiosum. Taxonomy (NCBI): domain Eukaryota; kingdom Metazoa; phylum Chordata; class Chondrichthyes; order Orectolobiformes; family Hemiscylliidae; genus Chiloscyllium; species Chiloscyllium plagiosum. Next base: position 791 of record NW_025179143.1, on the reverse strand, counting down.
GCGTGTGTCTGCATGTGTTAATATCTGTAGGTGTGCATGTGTCTGCATGTGTTTATATCTGTATGTATGTGCGTGTCTACGTGAGTTAATATCTCTCTGTATGTGTGCGCATGTCTGCATGTGTTTATATTTGCATGTGTGTGTGTTTGCATGTGTTTATAGCTGCATGTGCGCGTGCCTGCATGCATTTATACCAATATGTGTGTGTGTCTGCATGTGTTTATATCTATATGTGTGTGCGTGTCTGCATGTTTATATCTGTATGAATGTGTCTGCAGGTGTTTATATCTGTATATATGTGTGCCTGCATGTGTTTATATCTGTATGTGTGTGTGTCTGCATGTAATTATATCTGTATATGTGTGTTTGCATGTGTTTATATCTGTATGTGTGTGTGTCTGCATGTGTTTGTAACTGTATGTGTGCGCATGTCTGCATGTGTTTATATTTGCATGTGTGTGTGTTTGCATGTGTTTATAGCTGCATGTGCGCGTGCCTGCATGCATTTATACCAATATGTGTGTGTGTCTGCATGTGTTTATATCTATATGTGTGTGCGTGTCTGCATGTGTTTATATCTGTATGTGTGAGCGTGTCTGCATGTTTATATCTGTATGAATGTGTCTGCAGGTGTTTATATCTGTATATGTGTGCGCCTGCATGTGTTTATATCTGTATGTGTGTGTGTCTGCATGTAAGTATATCTGTATATGTGTGTTTGCATGTGTTTATACCTGTATGTGTGTGTGTCTGCATGTGTTTGTAACTGTATGTGTGCGCGTGTCTGCATG
>NW_025179142.1:0-2251 GCF_004010195.1 Chiloscyllium plagiosum | reverse complement strand
CCAGGAAAAAGGCCATTCGGCCCTGTCGTGGAAATTAAATAGCAAGAGCAAAGCAAGAGTCTTTATTAAAAATCTTGCAAGATTAGCTCATTACACCAAGTCAGATGCCTTAATGCAATGAGTACCGAAACATTTACACAGACGCGTTCCTTATCACACTCTCAAGGGCAGAGACTGGGGAAACTCAAGTTGCTGTCCTCTCATCTCCTGGTCCTAGTTATTCAGCTTTGACTGAATTTGACTATCACAAGGTCGAGTTGAATGTTTACAGAGTCAAACAGAGATAAGCTAACTGCAAACCTTCATCAAAGCATCACCTACAAAGCTCAGCACAGTAACTGCAAACCTTCATCAAAGCATCACCTACAAAGCTCAGCACAGCACTGATTTAAACAAAACATTGTCTTTAACTTTCACAGTAAATGGATAATTTTCCATTACAGGTCCCCACCCTAACCAAGAAGAGAGAGTCCGGGAAGCTGATGAAGGAAACAAGCCTGTCCCATGTGGCCTTCTGAAATGGAGCGGGAGGATAGAGCACATCTGGCCTGCTGTTTGCTTCCCTGAGACTGGCCTGCTCCATCTTACATTGAGAGACTGAGGGGAATCTCAATGAGATTTCACTTCTCACTGAGAGGCTGCAACTCCAATCCAAATCAGGTTGGTTCCCTCAGAGACTCACGGAAGAGTGCAGCACTCTTCAGATCAGGCCCTTGTGTAGTCATAACCTCCAGTGGGTGGGCCAAGAACTTGGAGATATCGTTAAGAAAATAAGACCACCTGAAATAGGAATAGACGGAGACCATCCAGCCCCTCGAGCCTGCTCTGCTATTCAATAGGATCATGGATGATTCAACATTTGATTTGGGAGCTGAAACCAGGACAATACAGAGACAGAGAGAATCAAATTATTCTGCCATTAGGAATCATCAGACAAAAGCTGGAATCAGAGAGAGCGAACATACACACACACACAGACAAGAATTGTGGGATTCAGGCATTCATACTCAAAATCCTCACATCCTGACAAAGAAAGGTATATAATGTGTGGCAGCGCGCGGGAACAGCAGAACAGCCGAGATTCGGGCCTCGGTTGGTCTCCGCCGGTGTTATTGTATCAATAAACGTTACCGATTGTTGAACCGCACTCTGGGCTCGGACTGATATCATTTCATCCGCGCTAACAATTGAGGGCCCATCCGGGATGGCGACAGCTGCTGGATCCCTGCGACGGCACTTTTATTTCTCGCATAAAAGTCTCCCAGTGCCCCGCAAGGGACTTCACTGCCGGCCGTTATCTGAAACTGTGAACAGAGTGAGTCCGGCAGTCGTGTAACGGTAGATTACTCTTTAAAAGTGTGTGTGTGTGTGAGTGATCCTTCGCTGATGGGCGATTGGTGTCGCGGAACACTAGTAAATATGCGCGTGATTATTATTATTCTCGTTTATTGTTAATGGGCTACTGTGACTGACGGACTATCCTTGGACCGACGACTTTAGGTACGAGACCCCGACAGATTGACCCGCCCTGTTTAAATACCGACCAAACAAGCCTTCCTGGTTGACATCTGCAGTGGGTGTTAGGGGGCCCCATTGTACGTTGAGCCCGGTTTTAGCGCCTTCCTTGCATATGCGGTAGAGGCTGGGTGGTCTACGCGCACTACAAGAAGAGAAGTCCTCCAAACCAGCCCGAGACGTGGAACCTCTGGGCCAAGCGACGGTTACGCGCTCTGCCCATTGACTTCGCGGTCCCGAGGTGTTGGCCTCTGAAGGATCAGACGCGGTTAGGTCTGTGTTCACGCCACCCCCTTGCACTCGGGCCCATGGTTCACGCCCAGTGTTCGTGGGGTGCACACGGCCGCTGAACTTCAGGCGGTGAGAGAGAGACTCACGGAAACCCGGGGTCACGCGCTCAGGAATCGACACGCGCCCCGTCTGTAACTATCCCCACCCCTGCCCAGGTTGACTCGCGTGGCTAGGGTTCGACTTACAGGGAGTGGGCTCCCCGACTGGGAGATTAATAAACTAGTGCCAGCGAAATCCCTTAGCACGCCTGCTAGCTTTACTTTAGTTTAGCTTCTTTCAAGTTATACCCGCTGCGCCCCTACCATGGGTGGAAGCGCGGCTGAAGACATAGATTGGGAGCCGGAGGGTTCCCTTACCCGTTTTATAGCCGATGAGAATAAAAAAAGTTATTAAGGCTATGCTTCGCTCAGGATGGCGACCCGCTGACCCGCTGGATGTACAGCGC
>NW_025179141.1:995-2251 GCF_004010195.1 Chiloscyllium plagiosum | reverse complement strand
TAGGGGAGGTCAAAATGGATCACCCCTCGTAACGTCTGCCTGAAGGTTGCTATGAATGCTTCAACCTTGTGTTTTACACTGACGTGCTGGGCTCTTCCATCATTGAGTATGGGGATATTTGTGGAGCCCCTCCTCGAATGAGTTGTTTAATTGTCCACTGCCATTCCTGACTGGATATGGCAGGACTGCAGAACTTAGCCTGATCAGTTACTTCGGGTTATCTTAGCTCTGACTATCACTTACTGCTGATGCTATTTGACATGCACTTAGTCGTCTTTGATAGCTTCATTTTGAGGTACACCTGGTGCTCCTCCTGGCCAACCCTCCTGCACTCTCCATTGAATCAGGATTGATGCCTTGGCTTGATGGTCATGGATGAGTAGGGGATATGCTGGGCCAGGAGGTTACAGACTGTGCTGGAGTACAACTCTGTTGCTGCTATTGGCCCACAGTGCTTCATGGTTGCCCAGTCTTGAGGTCCTAGATCTGTTTTAAATCTGTTCCATTCACCACAGTGATAGTGTCATACAACACATTGGAGGGTATTGGGAATGTGGTGGCACTGCTATGGAGAGGCTGTTACCAAATGTTCCAATAAATTTAACAAGCATCAAAAACGGGGTTTTAAGTCCTGCAATTCAAAGTGTATGCAAACCTTAGTTTGGGGGAACTATTAATCTAAATATACCACAGCCCACGTCTTGAAGCATTCAGATACATGTAGGAGAAAAAAAAAGCAATTTAATTCCTAATATTTTGTCTAAAGTTTAATGTAGAAACTTAGGAATATAAGATGGTTCTGGGTTATAGAGTCATCGAGTCACAGAGTCATAGAGATGTACAGCATGGAAACAGACTCTTCAGTTCAACCAGTCCATGCCGACCAGATATCCCAACGCAATCTAGCCCCAGCTGCCAGCACCCAGCCCATATTCCTCCAAACCCTTCCTATTCATATACCCATCCAAATGCCTCTTAAATGTTGCAATGGTACCAACCTCCACCACATCCTCTGGCAACTCATTCCATACACGTACCACCCTCTGCATGAACATGTTGCCCCTTAGGTCTCTTTTATATCTTTGCCCTCTCACCCTAAACCTATGCCCTCTAGTTCTGGACTCCCCAACCCCAGGGAAAAGACTTTGTCTATTTATCCTATCCATGCCCCTCATAATTTTGTAAACCTCTTTAAGGTCACCCCTCAGCCTCCGACGCTCCAGGGAAAACAGCCCCAGCCTGTTCAGCCTCTCCCT
>NW_025179141.1:0-278 GCF_004010195.1 Chiloscyllium plagiosum | reverse complement strand
GAGGCGGGAACTGAACCCGGGTCTCTGGCGCTGTGAGGCAGCAGTGCTAACCACTGTGCCACCGTGCCGCCCACCTAGCCACTCAGCCTGGGAAACCTCAGGTTTTGTCACTTTCAGCTTGAATCCAGTTACAGGTACTCCTTCAATAAACAGAAAATGCTGCTTTAACATATCCCCACGGATGCATCACCTTTACACCTGCCAAAGACTAAAACTTTCCATTTCAAATCATAAATCTCCCAACTTTAATGTGTAGGTAAACCCCTGAAAAGTAACCA
>NW_025179140.1:1331-2250 GCF_004010195.1 Chiloscyllium plagiosum | reverse complement strand
CTCAATCAGTCTTCTATTTGAGACATTGACAAAACATTTGCGAAAGTCCATATAAACGACACCAACTTGACTACCCCCACCCAAACCTTTGATGACATTTTATAACAAATTCTAACAAATTTGTTAAGCATGAACGCTCCTTGACAAGGCCATGCTGGATAATCTGAATTAACCCATCCCATTCCAAATGGGTATTAATTCGCTCCTTGATGATTTTCTCCAATAATTTCCGTCCCACTAATTTGAGATACACCAGTCTTAATTTCCTCGTTCATCTTTATCACCCCTCTTAAAAAATGGAACCATATTAAACATTCGCCAAATTCCGTCACACCTATTGTACCAACGCTTCTTATCCAGAAATAAACTATTTCAGAAGACAAACGCATAAATTATTTCAATGTGATCATGTTTGGTTAGTCTAGCAGGGACATTTTTGTCCATTCGTCATCACTTTATCATACTCGGTTTCTGCAATCAGGCTGTTGTCTCCATTAGATGACCGAAAAGGTACTTTTCATATCTTGGCAAGTTGATACAATGGATTGTCCTCAATCCGTAATAAGAAGACACACAATATGTGGAAATAGATGCATTCCCTTATCATCTCAACTTCATTGCAGTCAGTTTCATTTCCCCATCTCTTCTGGACCAAAACTGTTCTTCTTAAAGTCGGAATATGCATGATATGTATCTATTCTGAACCTAAATGACAGCAACTCGACTTTCTCGATTGGTTTGCTGTTTTTGACACTGTTCCCGACATAACTCTGCTTCAAAGCCTCTCCATAAATTAGTTCTGTTGCTGATTTCACAGATTTAATGCATCACAATATATCCAGACTTGAACTTCAATCTTATTTTATTTCTCCGTTGGTAATTAAATTTGTATTAAGACAAATCCTGCACATGCTTCCAG
>NW_025179140.1:0-400 GCF_004010195.1 Chiloscyllium plagiosum | reverse complement strand
GTTGCTCCTGATGCGGTCTCCTCTACATTGGGGAGACTGGGCGCCTCCTAGCAGAGCGCTTTAGGGAACATCTCCGGGACACCTGCACCAATCAACCACACCGCCCCGTGGCCCAACATTTCAACTCCCCCTCCCACTCTGCCGAGGACATGGAGGTCCTGGGCCTCCTTCACCACCGCTCCCTCACCACCAGACGCCTGGAGGAAGAATGCCTCATCTTCCGCCTCGGAACACTTCAACCCCAGGGCATCAATGTGGACTTCAACAATTTCCTCATTTCCCCTACCCCCACCTCACCCTAGTTCCAAACTTCCAACTCGGCACTGTCCCCATGACTTGTCCTACCTGCCGATCTTCTTTTCCACCTATCCACTATACCCTTCCGCCCCGACCTATCACC
>NW_025179139.1:0-2250 GCF_004010195.1 Chiloscyllium plagiosum | reverse complement strand
ACAAATAGTCTCCCGAGACGGGAATTAAACCCAGCTGCCTGGCACTGTGACGTAGCAATGCTAACCCCTGACCCATCATGCCAGCCCAACTTCGAAGCTTTATATTCTCCTGTGGAATAGGCCATTAATCTGTTGTTTTGTTTCAGAACTTACAAATTTGGGGTGGGGTGCAATGAAATGACGAATACTTTGATGAAACGGAGCTCTATGTTGACCAAGGAGGAATTATTGCCAAGTGACTACATGATATTTGTATAAAACCAAAGGTTATGAAAAATGTGTTTTTTGAAACTGGATTTTTGGATTGTCAACTCTCATAATGCATACTGTATGCATACTTTAATTCTGATATGCATTAATAATACAGACGCAATGATGCCATTTTCTCGATAAGAAGAATCTTATGAGACAAGTTCCCCTGTGACCCAGATGATCACTGGAAGTATCAAATTTCACTTCACCCTTTAGTAGTTCCAGGAAAGAATCTTGCAAATTTGATCTATTCCAGAGAATATTACTTTGTCCAGATATTTTTGTTGTGTTTTAATCCCTCACCACACATAATCACCAGCAACATTCTTCCTACAAGAGCCTTGTGCCCTTTTCTTGCCTTTGTTCTACTCGTTTCTTCGTACCTCCATTTCCACATTAAAAAAATGACAACTCAAACATTTTCCAGTTCTAATGGGGATTCATCAAGCTGAAATGCAACTTGATATATTTTATTCACAACATCACTGAAACGTAGTGTGCTGTTCCAAGATGCTGGCCAGTGTGCTGGACACCTTTGCAAGATGTTGTAATGTAAACTGTGTGATATGTATTGCATGTTGAATAAATTATGTGCTATATTAACTATGAAGTATGATACGTAACATCCATGTGATCTTGGGTTTCTGTGATTTCAGCGAGTAATATTATGGTTTTCCACATTCCTGAAAAAAAAATTGACTTGTAACGATTTTTATTCTTTTGCAATCATTAATGACGTAAGGGGTGCTGTTCCTTTAAGACAGTTGAAAGCTAGCAAGGACTTAGAGAGGCACAGAGTCCAGAACAAGATTACAATGTAACGCTTGGTCAGAACAGCTAGCACTGGCTGAGCTGCTGTGAGACAAAAGCAGAAGCAAATTCACCCAGTCAGTTTACATTATGCCTCAAGACAACAAATTCTAATCAAATTTGAATTTGGTATTTTGACAATATTAAAACCATAAAGTGATCCGATGTTTTGGGATATAAAACCAGAAAAAAAACTTGCTCAGTTGAGAGAGAATTGCCAAAATACTAACAAATGTAGGCCGCTCATCAGAACTCTCTGAGAGTTATATGTCTAGAGAAGGAGTTTGCACGGTAAAAAAAGATCGACACCGACCCGGAAAGCAAACCTACAGAGGAAGATGCAAAGAGAAGATTCAACAGCTGGCTGTTTTTTGAAATTTGAATTTTTCAGCAAATCCAAATCAGGTGTTTTATCAGACCAGTATTTTAGAGGGATAGGTAATCGATAGGGTTAGATAAATGAGCTCTAATCAGTTGTTATATAATATTCCCTGATAGACTTTAAACAAAGATGCTAATTTTTACTTTAAATAGTGATTTTTGGGAAAGTTCTTTGCATCTCAAAATTTCATATTACCGCATGGGGTATTTTTTTTCTGTCTTGCTCGTTTAAGTTAGTGGGCTTGGACGGGGGTTATCTCGCGTCATAAGACACATAATCATCGAATCACCCACTAAATAATAAGGCCTTTGGACCATCGAGGCTACTCTGCCAAAACTACGGTCTGAAAATGTGAAAACGGTCTGAAACAACTGAAGAAGGGCTTATGCCCGAAACGTCGATTCTCCTGTTCTTTGGATGCTGGCTGACCTGCTGCGCTTTTCCAGCAACACATTTTCAGCTCTGATCTCTAGCATCTGCAGTCCTCACTTTCTCCAACACTACAGTCTGTCATCTCTTCCCACGTTTGAGCATGTGATCCATAGACTTAAATGTTATGGTTTATCTGTTGCTCATTCAAGAATCCTTTTTCTAAGGAATGTACAGTAGGTTGGCTGCTCTACTAGGATGAATGTTGCCCGACCATTCTCATTAACGCCCCTCTTATCTCGCAAATCCTTTGCATTTCTTTGCAGCACTCATGGATTTTATTTATATTTGTCTTAAAATGTTTTGCAAACCATGAAAGTACATCATAGATCTTTGTCGATAAAAATAAATTTTACTTTTGTTTTCAGTCTGCATGA
>NW_025179138.1:0-2250 GCF_004010195.1 Chiloscyllium plagiosum | reverse complement strand
TAGATAAAATTATAGATAAAATGCTGGTGATGTTATGGTTGTTATTAGTGAAACTCGCTTTTATTCCCAAATCCTGCATGTGAATATACGTTCTGGCATCATCTGTAGCAAGATGCCATACAGTGTATCTCTGAATGACATTTCTTGCGACATTACTACTCTGACAGAGTGTCCCTGTTATGGAGTTACGTTAGAGACAAGAACAAGGTTGTTATCGAAATATCTGCAACTGTAAGAGTGCTCGCAGGAGAGTTGGATTCATAAAGTCAGAATTTTACTAAAATAGATAATGGCTAATTAAACATCAGCATTGACGAGAAGATGGGGCTGGGGGTATAATCGAGCTGGAAGTGAATAGGTTTAGTGATGGACAGAATACCGCGACATAAATGAATTCAGGTCAAAAATGTCCATCGGGATTGTGAACAGTCTTGTTGTCAGATGTTTTTGAGCCCGCAGGTATGGGGTTCGGAAATGTGTGGGCAATGAATAGCATTTACAGTTGAAACTGAAGACAACAGTTTTTGTCTTTGCTAAATATAGGTAACAGAAATAGCAATGAGTTTCACCATGGCTAATGGGCTTTATAAATGGATAGTGATGGGGAGACTTACCAGGAACACCAACAATAGCGAGAAAGGGATAGTATCCTGCCTGGATAATCAACAGTACACCGTATATCCAATCTGGCCATGTCATCCAAGAGAAGTAAAGATAGAAAAAGACCAAGGGATATACTCGTGTCCGTTGTTGCAGCATTCCAGTCTACTGTTCTCAGATTCTGATCCATTAAGGGAACCTTCCAGACTATTCTCAGATGTTTATCTCTCCTCTTCCTGTCTCTGCAGCTGTTGATCCCTGTCAATGTGGAGGTGATGAATCTGATGCTACAAAGCATTGGAGAAGCCTCTTACTAATAAAAGAGGGAAACCATACAGTGACACAATTAGGATCCATGGAGACTGTCATCAATTACAGTCACTGAACAAACAGATCCAGTTAACTCATTTCAGTGTATTACATTCAGATCACAATAACATCTGGCCTGGATTGAATGATGGTATCGCTAGCTGTTGGTCACATCTACCATCACCAATTGCTCTCATGAAGTTAGTTGTGAGGGAGAATGATGGATGTTTTCTTATCGGCGGCTAGATGATTCTGTTGTGTTGTTTGTTTGAAATGTTGTAACCGCCCGAACCTCCCACAACTATCAACCCCGAAAACCACAATCTAGATGTAGTTACCGGGCTGATCCCTCCTCGACAATAACAGGTGCCAACCAGTAGTTTTAAAGTAGACATATTTGCCCTGACCATACACAGGAAGTGTGCATCTATCTGGGCATTTCTCTCATTGCTCTAATAAGGCAATTTTGTAAATTCAACACAGAATGTGCTTGAGCACTGTTTTATGTAAACTCACAAACACTTTAATACACTTTACTGGCTTCAAAGCAATAAGACTAACTTTTTTTTTATTCCAGAGCTAAATGTGGCATGTTGTCACAAAACCGGTCCCTTTACAAGGTTACATTCTCCTTTATCTTTCTTTAGCCAGAGAGGGTCTAACCGATCCAAGATTCCAATATGTCTGAATTTTGAAATGTTCATTTGGTCTCTTTTATTTATACCTAGCAGTAGGCTTTCAAGTCTTAAAAAAAGACTTGTATAATCAATAGAATGAGGTCAGCTCTTTATCTGGGAAGGTTGGTTCAGTTTGGGGGTTAGTTGAGTCAGGGTCATTGTTGAAACTGGATGCTCTCCCTCTTCTTCTGCTCTTCTGACCTCATAACCTGTAAAATGTTTTTGTTTGTAAGATTTACTCCATGTACTAAGGTCTTGTTTATTGGGATTTCTCAAGCATTTGTAACAGCATCCTTAAGTCGGGATACCCTGTCGCGTTTGGATAGGATAAGTTATGCAGGTGTTTTTTTTTTGTTCCTTGTGTTTCATTCGATAATTTGGTAAATAAAGTCTGTTTGTTCAAAACTCGACATTCTGACCAGTTAATTCACTGCGGGAATATCCGTGATACAGTAACCTTCAACAAATAGCAAAGTTACTCTCTGGGATACCTGCTTAAAAATGTGTTAGGGGGGTCGGGCCTGGTCCATAACAAATTGGGGGCTGTTTGTGGGATTTAATCGGCGAGTGGCAGGTGTTGGTGTCTCTTACTTCGCGTGTCGATTTGGTCGAGTAAACAGAACTTCGGGTCGCAATGGCTCTTGCAGTTATCACGCATGTTTTG
>NW_025179137.1:0-2250 GCF_004010195.1 Chiloscyllium plagiosum | reverse complement strand
ACCATTGAGTACTGGCAACATCCTTGTAAATTTATTATGTCCTCTTTCCAACTTCATCACATCCTTCCTACAGCAAGTGAACAAAACCGAACACAATACTCCAAGTGCATGCCTCATCAGCGTCCTGTCCAACTGCAATATAACTCTCGAACGCCTATGCTCAATGCCCTGACTGATGAAAGCCAGTGTGCCAAAAGCCTTTTTCACTGCCCTGTCTACGTGCAACTACTGTCAGAGAACCACGGATCTGAGCACCAAGGTCCCTCTGTTACACGACAATCCTTCAAGGTCTAACATTCATCAGGAAATTTCAACCTGGATTTGACTTTTCAAAAAGCAACATCCCACATATTAATCTCCATTTGCCATTTCTCGGCCCACGTCCCCAGCTGATAAAGGTCCTGCTGCAATTTCTGATAACCTTTCTCACTGTTCACAGTACTGTCTATTTTATTGTCATCAGCCTAATTACTAATCATGCTTTGCACATTCTCATCCAAATCATTGATATCGATAACAAACAGTAATAGGCCCAGCACGGACTCCTGAGACACTCCACTAGTCACCGGCCTCAAGTCCAACAAGCATCCTTCCAGTATTAGCATCTGCTTTCTACCATCAAGCCAATTGAATATCCAATTTGCCAGAGTCCCATGGATTCCATGTTATCGAACCTTTCAGAGCAGTCTATCATGTGGAACCTTATCAAAGGCCTTTCTGAAATCTAGATAGACTATGTCTACCACCCTAACCTCATCAACATTCCAGGTCACTTCTTCAAACGAACGCTAAAGAATTGTGAGCCATGATATCCTCTGCACAAAGCAGTGCTGACTGCTCCTTATGAAACCGTGTCTTTTCAAATGCATGTATATGTTATCTCTCAGAACCTTCTCAAGGAACTTACATGTCATAGTTGTTATGCTAACTGGTCTACAGTCCGCAGGTTCTTCTTCATAGCCCTCCTTGAACAAGGGCACAGCGTTCTCTACCCGCTAGTCTTCCAGGACATCCCCATGGCCAGCGATGATGCAAAAAGATCAGCCAGGACCCCTGCAATATCTTCTCTCGTCTTTTGCTGTGTTCTTTGATACACCTGGTCAAGACGAGAAGCTCTGCAGAAATACTGCAATGTCTGAAAAAAAATGTCTATTTCTTTAAGTAGAATCACCAAGGAAAGGGCAAGTGACTTAATGAATGCTTCCAGTTGTACTTCGTATCAAAATATTAGAAATAAATCAGCAATAGATGCATTAATTGTGCTGTCGATGACTGTGTTTTTTTCCTGTACATTCTGCAGAGGCTGGAAATTAGTAAATGTGTTCCAAGCAATGTAGATGAATGGATGGGATTCCAGCATCTGCAAAGGGAAGAAGAGATAGTGTGGAGCACTGCAGACCAATTAACCTGACATCTGTAGGGAAACTGATGGAATTTATTATATCGGGTCTGATATTGGATATTTCGAAATTAACATCAACATTGGAGAGAATCAGTACGCACTGACAGAGTCTGACAGAGTGTTCATATTTGACAAACTTCAGAACGATTTGACCTTGTTTATGGCAACATAGAAATGGCATATTTCGATTTTCAGAAGGCTTTTTTTTATCAGAACCCATGCAGTGAATTCATAAATAAAGTAATGTGAATGGTAATTGGAGAAAATCAGTACGCACTGACAGAGTCTGACAGAGTGTTCATATTTGACAAACTTCAGAATGATTTGACCTTGTTTATGGCAACATAGAAATGGCATATTTCGATTTTCAGAAGGCTTTTTTTTTATCAGAACTCATGCAGTGAATTCATAAATAAAGTAATGTGAATGGTAATTGGAGAAATATATAGAAGTGGAAAGTTAATGTCAGGTTCGCCTTCATTTAAATGAATCAGAACATAGTCGGAAGGTCATGTTGAAGCAATTTCGCAGCTTGCTAATGAAACTGTACATAGAGTATTGAGTCCAGTGTTGGTGATCCAATCTGAGAAAAAATATACTGACCACGGAGGATGTGCAATGGACAGTCTCCAGATTAATCCCTCAGATGGTGAGATTGCCTGATGTGGAAACTCGGTCTGTGTTCTTTAGTGTTTCAAAGAATGAGAGGTGATCATAGTGAAATTTAGAAAAGTTACTGAACATATGAGAAGGTGGAAATAAACAGATATTTTCTCTGGCTGTCTACTCTACATTTAAGGCAAATAATGGCAGGGAAAGGATGGACCATTTCAGACTGCAATAAGAAG
>NW_025179136.1:0-2250 GCF_004010195.1 Chiloscyllium plagiosum | reverse complement strand
GTACAGCACTTACACCCAGAGTACAGCACCCACACCCACAGTACAGCACCCACACCCACAGTACAGCACCCACACACAGTACAGCACCCACACCCTGAGTACAGCACTCTCACGCAGAGTACAGCACCCACACTCACAGTACAGCACTTGCGGAGTACTGTACCCACACCCAGAGTACAGCATCCACACCCAGAGTACAGCATTCACACCCAGAGTACCGCACTTACACCCAGAGTACAGCACTCACACCCAGTGTACAGCACATACACCCAGAGTACTGTCCCCACACCCAGAGTACAACACTTATAACCAGAGTACAGCACCCACAGCCAGAGTACAGCACTTACACCCAGAGTACAGCACTTACACCCAGAATATAGCACCCACAGCCAGAGTACAGCACTCACACCCAGAGTACAGCACATACACAGAGAGTACTGTACCCACACCCAGAGTACAACACTGAGACACAGGGTACTACATCCACACACTCAGAGTACAGCACTCACACACAGAGTACAGCACTTGCACACAGAGTACTGTACACAAATACAGAGTAGTGTACCCACACCCAGAGTACAGCACCCACACCCAGAGTACAGCACTCACACCCAGAGTACAGCACTTACACCCAGAGTACAGCACTTACACCCAGAATATAGCACCCACAGCCAGAGTACAGCACTCACACCCAGAGTACAGCACTCACACCCGGAGTACAGCACTTACACGCAGAGTACTGCACCCACACCCAGAGTACAGAACCCACACCCAGAGTACAGCACACACACTCAGAGTACAGCACCCAAACACAGAGTACAGGACTTGCACACAGAGTACTGTACTCTCACACAGAATACTGTACTCACACTCAGAGTACAGCATTCTCACCCAGAGTACCACACTTACACCCAGAGTACAGCACCCACATCCAGAGTACAGCACTTACACCCAGAGTACAGCACCCATACCCAGAGTACAGCACTTACCCCCAGAGTACAGCACCCACACCCAGAGTACAGCACTCACACCCAGAGTACAGCACTTACACACACTTACACCCAGAGTACAGCTCTCACACCCAGAGTACAGCACCCACACCCAGAATACAGCACCCACACACAGAGTACAGCACTCACATGCAGATTACTGCACCCCCACCCAGAATACAGCTCCCACACACAGAGTACTGCATCCACACCCAGAGTACTGTACCCACACCCAGAGTACCGCACTTACACCCAGAGTACAGCTCTCACACCCAGAGTACAGCACCCACACCCAGAGTACAGCATCCACAACCAGAGTACAGCACCCACAGCCAGAGTACAGCACTCTCACACAGAGTACAGCTCTCACACCCAGAGTACAGCACCCACACCCAGAGTACAGCACTCACACCCAGAGTAAAGCACTTACACGCAGAGTACAGCACTCACACGCAGAGTACTTTACACACACCCAGAGTACAGCACCCACACCCAGAGTACAGCACTTACCACCCAGAGTAGAGCACTAATACCCAGAGTACAGCACTTACACCCAGAGTACAGCGCTTACACACAGAGTACAGTAATCATACCCAGAGTACAGTGCCCACACCCAGAGTAGAGTACTCACACCCAGAGTACAGCACCCACACCCAGAATACAGCACCCACACACAGAGTACAGCACTCACATGCAGATTACTGCACCCCCACCCAGAATACAGCTCCCACACACAGAGTACTGCATCCACACCCAGAGTACAGCACCCATACCCAGAGTACAGCACATACACACAGAGTACAGCACTCACACCCAGAGTACAGTGCCCACACCCAGAGTACAGCACCCACACACAGATTACTGCACCCACACCCAGCGTACAGCACCCACACCCAGAGTACAGCATTCACACGCAGAGTACTGCACCCCCACCCAGAATACAGCACCCACACACAGAGTACAGCACCCACACCCAGAGTACAGCACTCACACTCAGAGTACAGCACCCACACACAGAGTACTGTACCTATACCCAGAGTACAGCATCCGCACCCAGAGTACAGCATCCACACACAGAGTACTGTACCCACACCCAGGGTACCCAGAGTACAGCATCCACACACAGAGTACTGTACCCACACCCAGGGTGCAGCATCCACAGCCAGAGTACAGCACCCACACCCAGAGTACTGTACCTACAGTCATGCTGGGTGTTTGGGAAGTGCAGTCAAAGGTGGTTGAGTGAGCTGCTGCAAGGCAT
>NW_025179135.1:0-2250 GCF_004010195.1 Chiloscyllium plagiosum | reverse complement strand
TGTCCCAGGATGGATGCACTCCCCTAGGATGGAAGCATTGTCCCAGGATGGATGCATTGTCCCAGGTTGGATGCACTGCCCCAGAATGGATGCACTCCTCCAGGATGGATGCACTCCCCTAGGATGGATGCATTGTCCCAGGATAGATGCATTGTCCCAGGATGGATGCACTGCCCCAGGATGGATGCATTGTCCCAGGATGGATGCACTCCCCCAAGATGGATGCACTGTCCCAGGATGGATGCACTCCCCCAGGATGGATGCACTCTCCCCAGGATGGATGCACTCTCTCAGGATGGATGCATTGTCCCAAGATGGATGCACTGTCCCAGGATGGATGCATTGTCCCAGGATAGATGCATTGTCCCAGGATGGATGCACTGCCCCAGGATGGATGCATTGTCCCAGGATGGATGCACTCCCCCAAGATGGATGCTCTGTCCCAGGATGGATGCACTGCCCCAGGATGCATGCATTGTCCCAGGATGGATGCACTCCCCCAGGATGGATGCACTGTCCCAGGATGGATGCACTCCCCCAGGATGGATGCACTGTCCCAGAATGGATGCACTCCCCCAGGATGGATGCACTGTCCCAGGATGGATGCACTCCCCTAGGATGGATGCATTGTCCCAGGATGGATGCATTGTCCCACGTTGGATGCACTGTCCCAGGATGAATGCACTGCCCCAGAATGGATGCACTCCCCCAGGATGGATGCACTCCCCTAGGACGGATGCATTGTCCCAGGATAGATGCATTGTCCCAGGATGGATGCACTCCCCCAGGATGGATGCATTCCCCCAGGATGGATGCACTGCCCCAGGATGGATGCACTGTCCCAGGACGGATGCACTCCCCCAGGATGGATGCACTCTCCCCAGGATGGATCTACTCTCCCAGGATGGATGCATTGTCCCAAGATGGATGCACTGTCCCAGGATGGATGCACTCTCCTAGGATGGATGCATTGTCCCAGGGTGGATGCACTGCCCCAGGATGGATGCACTGTCCCAGGATGGATGCACTCCCCCAGGATGGATGCACTGTCCCAGGATGGATGCATTCCCCCAGGATGAATGCTTTGCCCGAGGATGGATGCTCTGCCCCAGAATGGATGCATTGTCCCAGGATGGATGCATTGTCCCAGGATGGATGCACTGTCCAAGGATGGATGCACTGCCCCAGGATGGATGCATTGTCCCAGGATGGATGCACTCCCCCAGGATGGTTGCATTGTCCCAGGATGGATGCACTGTCCCAGGATGGATGCATTGTCCATGGATGGATGCATTTCCCCAGGATGGATGCACTGTCCCAGGATCGATGCATTGTCCCAGGAAGGATGCACTCCCCCAGGATGGATGCATTGTCCCAGGATAGATGCACTCCCCCAGGATGGATGCACTGCCCTTGGATGGATGCACTGTCCCAGGATGGATGCACTCCCCCAGGATGGATGCAATGTCCCAGGATGGATGCACTGCCCCAGGATGGATGCACTGCCCCAGGATAGATGCACTGTCCGAGGATGGAAGCATCTTCCCAGGATGTATGCACTCGCCCAGGATGGATGCATTGTCCCAGGATGGATGCATTGCCCCAGGATGGATGCACTGTCCAGGATGGATGCACTGCCCCAGGATGGATGCACTGTCCCAAATGGGATGCACTGCCCCGAATGGATGCACTCCCCCAGGATGGATGCACTCCCCCAGGATAGATGCATTGTCCCAGGATGGATGCACACCCCCAGGGTGGTTGGATTGTCCCAGGATCGATGCACTCCCCCAAGGTGGATGCATTGTCCCAGGATGGATGCATTGTCCCAGGATGGATGCATTGTCCCAGGATGGATGAACTGTCCCAGGATGGATACACTGCCCCAGGATGGATGCACCGTCCCAAATTGGATGCACTGCCCCAGAATGGATGCACTCCCCCAGGATGGATGCATTGTCCCAGGATAGATGCATTATCCCAGGATGGATGCACTCCCCCAGGATAGATGCATTATCCCAGGATGGATGCACTCCCCCAGGATGGTTGCATCGTCCCAGGATGGATGCACTCCCCCAGGATGGATGCATTCCCCCAGGATGCATGCACTCCCCCAGGATGGATGCATTGTCCCAGGATGGATGCATTGTCCCAGGATGGATGCACTCCCCCAGGATGGATGCACTGTCCCAAACTGGATGCACTGCCCCAGAATGAATGCACTCCCCCAGGATGGATGCATTGTCCCAG
>NW_025179134.1:0-2250 GCF_004010195.1 Chiloscyllium plagiosum | reverse complement strand
TGGGACATAATTTTTAACCGTTTCACCACATACATCAAAACAAACGCTAAGTGTTTTGGTGCACCATACTCTTAGCAGGGATAACTTCATTGAAGATTCAAGGAGATCCTTGAATGAAATATACTCCCAATTTGATGAAGAGTTTCCAAATCAGATGTAATATGGATATTATTAAAGCAAAGTGTCATTCTCTAAGAGCCTATATACAGAGGAACCTCAATTATCTGTCATTCGATTAACCGAATTTCAGATTATCCAAACAAGATCGCAAGGTTCCAATGCTTGGCTAACTATGTTATCCAGCATTCGATTAACTGAATAAAATACTCCCCGCCTGTGTCCTTTGCATAATAGAGGTTCCTCTGTAGTATGTTTGAACTTAATTCCCAGTCATCTTTCTTCATGAAGTCTGTACAAAGCCCAAAAAAAGTCTACTATTTTCCAGAGAAACTATTCTAAAGGGTTCTGCAGTAAAAGTTTGTAACACGTAATATACTGAACTAGAGATACCATATGTATGCAATCCGCTAAACACTGCTGAAAGTTACATCACTTAGAACTTTAACACACAAATTCTTTGTTAAAACATTCAAATCCAGATTTTACAGCTGGGAGAATAGTATCTAATTCAGGATCCAAAACAATCCTTAATTATATTATTATGAAGTTGTAGGTGTATTGTAACTTTAAGGGAGCTAAAATCTCTGGCTAGCACAAAGTGTGCTGAACATTTTAAAATGTAACATTTAGGTTGAAACACATATCTGGTTCTGTGTTGCCAGGATACACTATCAAATTTAAACTTTGGCCAATCAGTTTAAATGATGCCCCAGATACAAAAGTCCAATTGAATTTGAATCTTATTATTATGGGTGACATCAAACCAATACAATGATCCGATGTTTTGGGGTATAAATATGAGACATTTTGAACAGTTAGCCAAAGTGGCGAAGAGCAGCCAGCACCAACAAGACTGCTTGCAGAAAGATCTTCTCTCTGAAAGGTATCTTTATCTATCAAAGAACTGGGAAGCAGAATCTCCAAGAAGAAGAAAAGAAGACAGGAATTCAGAGAAGAACCAAAAGCTGCCTGGTTTTGAAATAGTATGCTCTTTTTTGTAAATCTTAATTTTTTTTTATCAGACCAGTTTTGTAGAGTTGGAGATAAAAGATAGATTTAAGAGAAAGGAGATGTAAGTAGTTGTTAGTTAACATTCTCTGTTAGACTTAAAGAATAAAGTTGTTAATTTCTACTTTAAATAGTGACTTTTGGGATAGTTCTTTGCCTCTTAAATTTTAACAGATTACAGCAGAGGGTAAATATTTCCTATGTTGCTGGTTTAAATTAGCAGAGGGGGTTTAGCAAATGTTGTAACAGTTTTGGGGGCTCGTCTGGGATTTGAACAGTTTGGTTCTTGGATTCATTATTTGAACAGATTCAGACAGATCCAGTCTGATATTTGGACAGATTTGAATAGATGTGGAGGACAAAAAAGCCTGGCAGATTTAAACACTTACAGGTTAGTGTCCTAGATCTTTAAATAAAATGTACATGAGACAATTTGTTTAATTTTAGTGACTTGTGGTTGATTAAATTAAAAGTTAGAGACATGGCTCTTAAAATTGCTGAAGAGGTTCGGTGATTTGAAGATAATTCTCAAATTTGCCAAGAAAGTTTAGAAGGAGAGAAAAAGGCCATACTCTTAGAATTAGCAAAGATGTTAGATTTGAGTTTAACCAAGGACAAAAGTAAAGCTGAAATTGTAAGGGAATTACTCAAACACTTAGGTGTGTCAGTGAAAGAGACAAGTGCAGTAGAGGTAGAAAAACTTAAATTACAATTGAGAAAAATGGAGTTAGAAGATAAACAGAGAGAGAGAACATTCTTAGCTGAGCAAAGAGAGCAAGAAGAAAGGGAGAGGGGAAAAAAGAAAGAGAGATTCCTATCTGAGCAAACAGAGAGAGAATTTGAACTTGCGAAGTTGTGACTTAGTCAGCAAGGTCAAATTAACAGGATGGATTTTAAAACAGAAGGTAGTGATATATACAAATATATCAAACTCTGCCACATTTTGATGAAAAATACATTGAAGCCTTCTTCATTTCATTTGAAAGATTGACTAGTCAGATGGAGTGGTCCGAGGATTTATGGATAACGCTAGATCAGACTAAACTGGTAGGCAGAGCTAGTGAGGCATTTGCTGAGCAATCAGGTGAGGGTCAAGAGATTATGAAGAGGTCAAACAGACTA
>NW_025179133.1:0-2250 GCF_004010195.1 Chiloscyllium plagiosum | reverse complement strand
ACAACTAGGAACTGAAGAAAAAGTGCACTGTCAGTGAGAACACACACATAACTAGGAAATGCTGAAATAGTGCACTGTCACTGAGAACACACACAAAACTAGGAACTGCTGAATCAGTGCACTGTCACTGAGAACACACACACATATCTCGGAACTGCTGAAACAGTGCATTGTCACTGAGAACACACACACAACTAGGAACTGCTGAAACAGTGCTCTGTCACTGAGAACAAACACACAACTAGGAACTGCTGAAACAGTGCACTGTCACTGAGAATACACACACATTGACAGGAACTGCTGAAACATTGCACTGTCACTGAGAACACACACATAACTAGGAACTGCTTAAACAGTGCACTATCACTGAGAACACACACACATCTAGGAACTGCTGAAACAGTGCACTGTCACTGAGAATACACACACATTAACAGGAACTGCTGAAACAGTGCACTGTCACTGAGAACACACACACATCTAGGAACTGCTGAAACAGTGCACTGCCACTGAGAATACACACACATTGACAGGAACTGCTGAAACATTGCACTGTCACTGAGAACACACACACATCTAGGAACTGCTGAAACAGTGCACTGCCACTGAGAATACACACACAACTAGGAACTGTTGAAACAGTGCACTGTCACTGAGAACACACACACAACTAGGAACTGCTGAAACAGTGCACTGTCACTGAGAACACACACATAACTAGGAACTGCTGAAACAGTGCACTGTCACTGAGAGCACACACACACAACAAGGAACTGCTGAAACAGTGCACTGTCACTGAGAACACACCCACACAACTAGGAACTGCTGAAATAGTGCACTGTTACTGAGAACAAACCCACACAACTTGGAACTGAAGTAAAAGTGCACTGTCACTGAGAACATACACACAACTAGGAACTGCTGAAACAGTGCACTGTCACTGAGAACACACACATAAAACTAGGAACTTCTGAAACAGTTCATTGTCACTGAGAACAGACACACATAACAAGGAAGTGCTGAAACAGTGCACTGTCACTGAGAACACACACACATATCTCGGAAGTGCTGAAACAGTGCACTGTCACTGAGAACACACACATAACTAGGAACTGCTGAAACAGTGCACTGTAACTCAGAACACACACACATCAAGGAACTGCTGAAACAGTGCACTGTCACTGAGAATACACACACATTAACAGGAACTGCTGAAACAGTGCACTGTCACTGAGGACACACACATAACTAGGAACTGCTGAAACAGTGCACTGTCACTGAGAATACACACACATAAACAGGAACTGCTGAAACAGTGCACTGTCACTGAGAACACACACATAACTAGGAACTGCTGAAACAGTGCACTGTCACTGAGAATACACACACATTAACAGGAAATGCTGAAACAGTGCACTGTCACTGAGAACACACACATAACTAGGAACTGCTGAAACAGTGCACTGTCACTGAGAACACACACATAACTAGGAACTGCTGAAACAGTGCACTGTCACTGAGAACACACACACAACTAGGAACTGCTGAAACAGTGCACTGTCACTGAGAATACACACACAACTAGGAACTACTGAAACAGTGCAGTGTCACTGAAAACACACACACAACTCGGAACGGCTGAATCAGTGCACTGTCACTGAGAACACACACACACAAGGAACTGCTGAAACAGTGCACTGTCACTGAGAACACACACATAACTAGGAACTGATGAAACAGTGCATTGTCACTGAGAACACACACACAAGTAGGAACTGCTGAAAACTGAGAACACACACACAAGTAGGAACTGCTGAAACAGTGCACTGTCACTGAGAACACACACACAAATAGGAAATGCTGAATCAGTGCACTGTCACTGAGAACACACACACACACATCTCGGAACTGATGAAACAGTGCACTGTCACTGTGAACACACCCACACAACTAGGAACTGCTGAAATAGTGCACTGTCACTGAGAACACACACACAACTAGGAGCTGCTGAAACAGTGCATTGTCACTGAGAACACACACACAACTAGGAACTGCTGAAACAGTGCACTGTCACTCAGAACACACACATAACTAGGAACTGCTGAAACAGTGCACTGTCACTGTGAACACACACACAACTAGGAACTGATGAAACAGCGCATTGTCACTGAGAACACACACGCAAGTAGGAACTGCTGAAACAGTGCACTGTCATTAAGAACACACACACAACTAGGAACTGCTGAAATA
>NW_025179132.1:0-2250 GCF_004010195.1 Chiloscyllium plagiosum | reverse complement strand
TCGAAAGGGTTAAATATCTGCACATGGCGAGTCAAGATGTTTCATCCCAAAAGGTGAAATTAACTTTCTGTTAAAAACAAAACGAGAAATTGCAGGAGGAACTCAGCAGGTCAGGCAACATCTGGGGAAAGAGAATCAGAGACAACATTTCAGAATTCCGTTTTCTCCAGCAGTTTCTCTTTTTGTCTCGGACTCTCAGCATCCGCAGTCCTTTACGTTAGAGATTAAATAAATTTTGAAATCCCTTTGTGCTCCCTCAGTGGAGAAGATTTCCGTTTGGGGAACATTTTCCTGATCCCATTAAAAACAAGCAACTGCGCTGCTGGAAGGAGAGCAATAAACGCGCCGCCCCTGGGTGGGCTCGAAACACCAACCTTTTAGTTAACAGCCGAACGCGCTGACCAATTGCGCCACAGAGACAGGCGGCAGTAGTGGCTGCATCATCGCTTAGGGGAGGCTATTAGCGAATTCGTAATTCATCCTGTTCCGCCTAGAATTACAATTGTCGTCTATCAATTTTGGTTTTCCATAATAAGGGGAGGAACTAGCTTTCTAACTCCGGGGCCGTCGCCCTTCGAGCCTTTCCGTGTTTTGCCTGTTCCCGAGTTCTCTCATTGGCTCGGAGGCGAGAAGAGGTTTAAATTCCTGATGTGCAGGAACGACAATTCTTTCAATGTCTCAGATCAGTTCATGTCCCGAGAACATCAGAGGCAATCTCCCGGCCTCTTCAACAAAAGGACGGTGTCTGCACTGTCTCTGCTCAGTCGGACAGTTCATCTTTCATTCTCCTCTAAATATGCTTCGCAAACAGTTTCTAAAGATTCACAAAGCTGGAGACTGAGATTTCTGTTTTGCTTCAAGAACATTTTTCCATTTCCTAACTGAAAATATTTTGCCAAAATATTTTCCCAATTGTACGCCTTGCATCATGTCCAGCGATGAGGTATTTCCATTTTGGGGAGACATTCCCAAGGTTGGGAATGTTCGCTTTGTAGCAAAGAAGATTAACTGGAGATTTCCTGGGGCTGTTGGTAATGATGGGAGAAGAAGCGGTGGGAATGGGCAGATTAATGATCAGAAGAATCAATTGCCACTGACCAGAGTCAGTTACCAGGGGACAGGGATTGAAGTTCTTGAATGAAAAGCAGCAGTTGTGCCCAATAAACACAGAGAATACTGCAGAAAGCCAACAGGTCGAGCAGCATCTGTGGAAAGGTGAACAGAGCTGACGTTGTGAGGCTGGTCCGTTGTTTGTTCAGAATCCGAGTTTCCTGCATGGCAATCAATTCCCAGACATGAGAAAACGGGACTTTATTGAGACGGGTTTTGTGAAGTTTGAGCGATAATGCAACCAACAAAAAGTCATTTAAATTCGCCAGCGAAGAAAGCATAATCAGCAGGTTACCACCCTGAGCGGGGGAGCCCCAAAGGATCTCTATGCCAACACCTTAAGTGTTCGGCCACAACTACACGCCCAAAGATGTGGTCTAAACTTTCTCATGGAATGGTTCTAACAGGAAAGGTGAGTACTGGGCTTGTCCTGTCCGCGCCATAGCCCCAACGTATCCTGTTTCCCTGGATTTGATCAGGACAGAGGAGGCTGTTGGGAGATCGAACTGAACTACATACATTGATGAGAGATAGAGCGGGTGGGAAGGATCCATTCCCATGCGTAGAGAGATTAATAATCAGGGCCGAAAATAAGGAGCCACTTCAAGACATTTGGGGTTTAAAAAGCAAAGCTAGTGTAGAACTGTTCACACAAAATTGTGATGAAAGTCTCTCGAGTTATTTTGATGAGAAGTGTTGATGATGCTAATACAATCGGTAGGATGAACGTAGATTGGTAAATGTATTTGGTGACAGTTCTGTTGTGGCCCTATGAGCGAAACCTGGATCTGAAAGAATAAAATGGACAATAACATCGATCTGAAATTGGATACGTGACAAGAAACAGAGCCACCACTAACAGTTGGCTTTTGAACTGGAAACGTTTTCTCGTGAAATTAGTTTGAGGCTTGAGGTATGCACGGTCAAGATAATTTAGGTAAAACACGGAAACGCTATCCTCATTAGCAGACAGTGAAAGGATTACAAGACGCAACTTAAACATTTTCGACAAGTGATACAGGGGACTAGGAAGATATGTATTATAAACTGTGAACAACAAAGTTCTTGAGCACAACATTTACATTCAAAGACCGAAAACATCCAGGTTCTGATTAATCAGATTGCATTGTGGTGCTTTTC
>NW_025179131.1:0-2250 GCF_004010195.1 Chiloscyllium plagiosum | reverse complement strand
AGACGCTTTATTAAAGTTACAACAATTCACACAGCAATAATCCCTGCACAATTGGCGACAGGTTTTGCAGCCTTTTGAATAAATTCCTTCATATCTTGGATCGATTCATTGCAGTTACCTTCATAATAATATGATCTTTTTCAACAACAGAAACTTCCACTGCAAGTACATTGAGCCCAACAACTTCACTGACCGCCACATCAGCTGGTGTCTCAACAAACGCAATATCATCAACACCAACACTGTCCTCGACTGAAGTTTCAACAACTGAAGAATCCACGGACTCTTCACCGGTTTCTTCAACACCTGGTGGGTATACAAAAGCACACCTTTGAAGATTGCTTTTACAAACACTTTTGAACCACTTGAAGATGAAAAAATCGATACTTAAAGCCTGTCTGCATTTAGGTTGCGTATTGCTGGTTGTATTTGACCAGAGACCATATTAGGCAGCATCCTGGGTTGTCTCTGAGACTTAACAACAGGCCATGTTATCTCTCATGGTATCTGGAAATATATCTGTGAAAAATACTTGTAGTACAATCTCTGT
The DNA here is from genome assembly GCF_004010195.1 of Chiloscyllium plagiosum. Taxonomy (NCBI): domain Eukaryota; kingdom Metazoa; phylum Chordata; class Chondrichthyes; order Orectolobiformes; family Hemiscylliidae; genus Chiloscyllium; species Chiloscyllium plagiosum. The sequence goes on along the minus strand of NW_025179131.1, from coordinate 1,700 downwards.
TCAAACGTTTACACATTGCTTCCTCCAAGTCTGTTTCCTAATAAACGTGTAAATACATTTTTATCACAGTGGCAGAAACATCGCCTGCAACTTCACAGCCATCCACAGAAGCTCTGACATCTACATCGGCTTCTGCTTCAACAACCACAGCAGCAGAGACATCTACCGCAAGCTCCACACAATCATCATCATCTGAAGGAACAACAGTGACATCGCTCCCCACGACAACTGGTGAGTATGATTGCTCTCTTCTCTATTGCACCTTTTGGACATCTCTCGATCTCCTGCAAGTCTTACAATGCAAGAAGGAGGTGTAGTTGAAGAATATTGATTGTTGACAAGTAGAAGATTTCTGCAGAGTAGAAACATGTGCAAATGCAATTTACTGATACCTGCTTTGCAGTATGATCATGTCAGGCTATTCAGCATGTTGCACGACACCAGAATCGATGAATCTGTCATGGTTAGGTGCTGTTTCTTCCATGGTTTAGTGCACTTCATTCAGTTTGTCATCTTTTTCATGGACAACAGCACGTTTCATTGTAATTGTACAATCAACCACTGAAGTACAAGCCTAGACATCATGTCTTGCCACCACAGCCACAGGTCCCCCAACGTCTGCAGGGTGCTCTTGTAAATCACCGACAATTCACACAACAATAATCCCTGCACCATTTGCAACAGGTTTTCCAGCCATTTGAATAAATTCCTTCATATCTTGGATCGATTCATTGCAGTTACCTTCATAATAATGTGATCTTTTTCAACAACAGAAACTTCCACTACAAGTACATTGAGCCCAACAACATCACTGACCTCCACATCAGCTGGTGTCTCAACAAACGCAATATCATCAACACCAACACTGCCCTCGACTGAAGTTTCAACAACTGAAGAATCCACGGTCACTCCAGCGATTTCTTCAACACCTGGTGGGTATACAAAAGCACACCTTTGAAGATTGCTTTTACAAACACTTTTGAACTACTTGAAGATGAAAAAATCGATACTAAAAGCAACTCTGCATTTCGGTTGCGTATTGCTGGTTGTATTTGACCAGAGACCATATTAGGCAACATTCTGGGTTGTCTGTAAGACTTCACAACAGGCCATGTTATCTCTCATGGTACCTGGCAATATATCTGTGAGAAGTACGTGGAGTACAATCTCTGTTCAAACGTTTACACATTGCTTCCTCCAAGTCTGTTTCCTAATAACCGTGTAAATACATTTTCATCACAGTGGCAGAAACATCGACTGCAACTTCACAGACATCCACAGAAGCTTTGACATCTACATCGGCTTCTGCTTCAACAACCACAGCAGCAGAGACATCTACCGCAAGCTCCACACAATCATCATCATCTGAAGGAACAACATTGACATCAATCCCCACGACAACTGGTGAGTATGATTGCTCTCTTCTCTATTGCACCTTTTGGACATCACTCGATCTTCTGCAAGTCTTACAATGCAGAATGAAGGTGTAGTTGAGGAATATTGCTTGTTGACAAGTAGGAGATTTCTGCAGAGTAGAAGCATGTGCAAATGCAATTTACTGATACCTGCTTTGCAGTATGATAGTGTCAGGCTAATCAGCATGTTGCACCACACCAGAATCTATGAATCTGTAATGACTCCAACAACTTCACCGATCTCCACATCAGTTCCCGCCTCAACAAGCACAACACCATCAACAC
>NW_025179130.1:0-2249 GCF_004010195.1 Chiloscyllium plagiosum | reverse complement strand
CTCCATTGGCTGTATAATTGTTTTCTGTTGCTGAATCCTTCTGGTACTCCATGTAAAAATAGGATCATCTTTCACTCTCATAAATTCCAATGGGTATTGGCTCAACCTTATCACCCTTTCTTTATATTTTAACACCTTAATTGAAGTAATCAGTTGAGGGAACCATCTCTGAGCTTCTTCCAATATAATAACATCCTTTCTTCACTGAGGAGACTAAATATATACACACGATTCCAGATGTGATCTCACTAGGATACTCTACAGCAGCAGCAACACTTCACCAGCCTGCTGTAAGGTTCCCACGCAGTTTAGAGCAGTCTCAGCTGTCTGCGGGAAATACATAGCATTGCTGAGAGAACATTCTCCTTCTCTTCTCCACCAGCATAACGGGAGATCTAGTGAAAATACCACAATGACACTTGAGAAGAACGAATAACGTGACGAGATTATTTCAATGTCCACAAAAGCCTCACAAAATGTCTCACCTGAATCTACCATTCATCTCCCCAGCGGTGACATCGCTCAGATTCAACAGAACCTGGTAAGGTGGAGCTTCGAGACAGCAAGGAGAAACAAACATTGATGCAAGTTATATATCAAAGTGAAAGCTGCAATACAGAGGTTGGGTATATTATAAAACAGGGAAATAAATACGTAGGTTTGTGGGTACTACAGTGACAATGACCAGCGGCAAGCTACATCTAAACTGTGTTAACCTATGTGAATGCTAATGCTGGGAAAATGGATTTCATGACCATGTTTGAGATGGTTTCGTTTAACAGTATTTTGAGCATTGAGGTAGAGGTCAGGAAGTTTTCGAATTGATGTTATGTGATCAGAAGAGCTAATTGAAAACACTGCTGTAAAGGAGGTGCTGGGAATATTAATCATAAAGTATTGAATTTTATATGACGTCTGAATACAAACGTTTTATTTTAATTGTGGTCAAAAACCTGAGTCATATAAGTGATGAATGTATGAGGGGCAAATTAGCTTCAGTGAATTGGAGAAGTACATGAAAAAGATTTACTGGCAGACAGGCAATGGTTGTTGTTTAAATAAACACTATAACATGTACAATATATACATATCCAACACAGGGCAAACAGCTAAAGGGTAAGGTGACTTAACATTAGTTAACAAAATAAGTTAAAGATTGCATTAGATCAAAGGAAGCAGCTCAGAAAAATGCCAGATATTGTGGCAAGCAATGGGTTCAGAAATATCTGGGAGACAGCAAAGGAGGATCACTGAACTGATAAGAAATCCAAAAAGAACAACAATGCAAAGTAACAAGAAAATAAGGATGACCAAACGCTTCTCTCGATACTTGATGGGAAAGTGAAGGCAAAAACACGTGCGGAATGGTGAATATCCACACAAGATAAATTCATGCAGAGAACTAGGGAATTTAAGAGAAACTAAACAGTTACTTTCATGTCCATTTTATTAGTGGCAACATTAACTGATGGAGAAATTCAGTATGTGTTCTCCAGTGATTGACAAAATGGAAGGAGATCGCAGTGAAGCTTAGAAAGTTCACACAGAGAGACGGACTGACACAGGGGCATGGAGAATTTCTGCCAGGTAAAGTTAGGGATAATCCCAAGATGTTGTCCACGTACATCAATCAGAACAGAATAACCAGGAAACAATTAGGGAACATTCGAGACCAAGGGAGCACTCTGTGTCTGAAGCTGGAGAACATTGATCGATCGCTACATGAGAGCTCCATATCTGTTTTACTTGGGAGAAGGAGGATGCATGGACAGAATTCAAAAAGATGGATTGGGAAGCTCTTGAACATGCTGATACAAGATGCGAGCAGGGATCGGAGGCTTTGGCTGGTATAAAATTGGACTGATTGCCAGATCTGGGTGAGTTGTAAAACAGGCTGCTATTGGAGACAAAGTACAAAAGGCCCTGAGTCAAATACGTAAGTCGAATCTGGCCAGAGGGAAGTTGGAGATGCCAGATGACTGGAGGACAACTAATGTGGTCCCACTTTATGGGAAGGGTGGCGGGAATAGACCGGGGAGTTGTAGAACAGTCAGTAGTAGATCAGTGTTAGGCCAAGTATTGGAGAAAATAGGAAAGGAGAAAATTGATCTTCATTTAGAGAGGCAAGGATTGATCAGGGATAGTCAGCATGACATCATCAGGGGAAGCTATTCCAAATGAAATTTATTGTATAGTTTCGAGGATGTTGTTTATATGGTTTTTCAACAAGGCCATTGGCAAATCCAGAT
>NW_025179129.1:0-2249 GCF_004010195.1 Chiloscyllium plagiosum | reverse complement strand
ATTGCTGTGCTCTTCCAGCACCACTGATCCAGATAGAGGTTACGACTGTTGCCATTCAATTTGGAAGTTATACAAGTGACAGGACCAGAAACAAGTTGTTAGCAAGTACGGGAACAACACCGTTTCTGCCGTCGCCGCAGCCACTTCCGCCCCCCGGGACGTCACTCACCTGCACAACGACCACGCTGCATGCATCTCCGTCACCACGACTAACGCCGCCCCCACGCCGACTCCGTCACCAAGCCTAACCCCGCCCCACGTCAAACCCCGCCCCCACGCCGAACCCAGTCCCCGCCTCCACGCCCAACTCCGCCCCCAACCTAACCCCGCCCCCACTTGCAGCTCCAGCCCCACACCAGGTCCGAGCTCCCAGCCCTGCCATGTTTTCACCATCCCTCCAGATCTACCCCTCTCTGAGGATGAAAAGTCAGTCCTCGGCAGAGTCCTCACCTTCATTCCACTACGCTCTCGAATTAACAAGTTCAACATGCGGCAAGACATCGAACAATGCTTCCACCGCCTTCACCTCCACGCCTACTTCTTCAACCAGGATTCTCGCCTTCCCTCTGACAACCCTTTATTCCGCCTCCAAAACACCCCATCAACATGGACACGCCGTGCTGGCCTCTTACCCGCCGTCGATCTCTTCATAGCCAATTGCCGTCGCGTTATTAACTGCCTCAACTTCTCCACCCCTCTCACACAATCCAACCTCTCACCTCGGAACATGCAGCCCTCCACTCCCTCCGTTCAAACCCCAACCTCACTATCAAACCAGCAGACAAGGGAGGCGCAGTGGTAGTTTGGCACACCGATCTTAACACCGCGGAGGCTGAACGCCAGCTCGTGGGCACCTCCTCCTACTGCCCCCTCAACCTTGACCCCACCTCCCACCACCAAACCATCATCTCCCAGACCATTCATAACCTCATCTCCTCAGGGAATCTCCCATGCACCGCCTCCAACCTCATAGTCCCACAACCACGCACTGCCCGTTTCTACCTCCTGCCCAAAATTTACAAACCTGACTGCCCCCGCCCACCCATTGTCTCAGCCTGCTCCTGCCCCACCGAACACATCTCTGCATATCTCGACTTGGTCCTGTCCCCCTTAGTCCAAGAACTCCCCACCTACATTCGGAACACCACCCATGCCCTCCACTCCTCCATGATTTTCGCATCCCTGGCCACAAACGCCTTATCTTCACCATGGACATCCAGTCCCTATACACCTCCATCCCCCATCACGAAGGCCTCAAAGCACTCCGCGTCTTCCTTTCCCGCCGTACCAACCAGTACCCTTCCACTGACACCCTGCTTCGACGAACTCAACTGGTCCTCAATCTGAACAACTTTTCTTTCCAATCCTCCGACTTCCTCCAAACCAAAGGAGTACCATGGGCACCCGCATGGGCCCCAGCTATGCCAGCCTCTTCGTTGGATATGTGGAATAGTCCATCTTCCGCAGCTACACTGGCAGCACCCCGCACCTTTTCCTCCGCTACATTGATGACTGTATCGGCGCTGCCTTTTGCTCCCACTAGGAGGTTGAACAGTTCATCCACTTCACTAACACCTTCCTCCCCGACCTCAAATTTACCTGGACCGTCTCAGACTCTTCCCTCCCCTTCCTAGACCTCTCCATTTCTATCTCGGGCGACTGAATCCACACGGACATTTACTATAAACCGACCGACTCCCACAGCTACCTAGACTACGCCTCCTCCCACCATGTCCCTTGTAAAAACGCCATCACATATTCTCAATTCCTTTGCCTTCGCCGCATCTGCTCCCAGGAGGACCAGTTCCAATACCGCACAAACCAGATGGCCTCCTTCTTCAAAGACAGCAATTTCCCCTCAGATGTGGTCGATGATGCTCTCCACCGCATCTCCCCCACTTCGCTCTCCTCCGCCCTTGAACCAGCCCCTCCAATCGCCAGCAGGACAGAACCCCACTGGTCCTTACCTTCCACCCCACCAACCTGCATGTACAGCGCATTGTCCATCGTGATTTCCGCCACCTAGAAACGGACCCCATCACCAAGGACATATTTCCCTCCCTTCCCCTACCGGCGTTCCGAAAAGACCACTCCCTCCGCGACTCCCTCGTCAGGTCCATAACCCCCAACAACCCAACCTCCATTCCCGGCACCTTCCACTGCAACCGCAAGAAATGCAAAACATGTGCCCACACCTCCCCCCTTACTTCCCTCCGAGACCCCAAGGGATCCTTCCATATCCGCCACAA
>NW_025179128.1:0-2249 GCF_004010195.1 Chiloscyllium plagiosum | reverse complement strand
AGAGTCTGTGTGTTTGAGTGAGAGTATTTGTGTGCATGTGATTTGGCGCGGGCGAGTATCTCTCTCTCTCTGATACACTATTTTAATGCACACCGGTGGTATGAATGTTCCTTGCCCCTGCTCAGCCGAAGCCTGGATATTGTCCAGGTCTTGCTGCGTTTGGGGACACACACACACTCCCTCCTTCTCTCTCTCACACACACAGTCCACACACACAAACGCGAGGCAATGACCATCTCCAACAAGAGAGAATCTAACCATCACCCCCTTGACGTTCAATGGCGTTACCATCACTGAAACCCCCTTCCCCCTCCACTATCAACATCCTGGGGGTTCCCATTGAGCAGAAACTGAACTGGGACCCAGCCCCATATCAATCCTGTGGCTACCAGAGCAGTGTCAGAGGCTGGGAACCCTGCAGCGAGGAACGCCCCTCGTGACTCCCCCCCCCACCAATCACCGAGTCAGGGAGGGTGAGGGAATATTCCCCACTCGCCCCTGGACAGAGTCAGGGGAGCAGCTCCGACAACACTCGAGAAGCTTTGCACTGGGGATGGGACAGGACTTAACAGCCCCCTGCCCCGCTGTTTGATTGGCCTCCCACGTCCCCTCCCTCCCTCCCTCCATTCCTCCCCACCGATGGCTCAGCAGCGGCAGGCTGCCCTGTCTACAAGAGCCACTGCAGAAACTCACCAGAGATCTCGCTAAACGCAAGGTGTCGTGTTTTGGCGGGTCACACCAAGGCAGGACTGAGATGGTGAAATGGCCGGGCCCTGGGGAGCGTTCCAGAGCAAGGAGACCTTGGAGGTGGAGTCACAGGTTAACAGGGCAATGAAGGAGGCGTGCTTGCTTTCATCAGTCAGAAACTGAGTCGAGGAGATGGGGTGTCTTGTTGCAGCTGTACAAGATGCTGGTGAGCACGGCATTCATTTCTGGTCACTCGACGACTGAAAGGATATTATTAAACTAGAAAGCGTTCAGCAAAGATGTACTTGGATGCTATAAGGAGCGGCTGGCACTGTGGTGTAGGAGGCTGACCCTGCAGAGATTTAGACCATCATGAAGGGGCATAGATAAGGTTGGCAGCTTTTCCCCAAGGTAGGGGTGCCTCAGACTGGAGGTCAGGGTTTAAGGTGAGAGGGGAGAGATACTGAGGGGTGTGGAGGGGCTGGTTTTCTCTCACTCACACACACACATTGGAGTTGGTCAGGCTTGGGCTCACCTGACTGAAACTGACAGGATCGACAGGGTAATTGACCAGGGGGCCAGGTCGTTTCCCCTCGTATATGACCCGACACCGAGGTCTGCAGATGCTGGAGAGCGGAGTCGAAGAGTGTGGTGCTGGAGAAAAAGCACAGCCGGTCAGGCAGCGTCCGAGGAGCAGGAGAATCGACGTTTCGGGCAAAAGCCTTTCTTCAGGAACGAGGCTTGTGGGCCAAGGTGGAGGGGGTGAGAGAGAAATGGGGGTGGGGGGGGGGGGGGTGTTGGACAGGAAGGTGGAGCAGTGAGGCAGGAAGGAAGGTGGTGCTGAGTTTGGAAGGTTGGACCTGGGAAGAGGAGGGGAGACGAGGAAATCCACATTGAGGATGCCGAGGTGGAAGATGAGGCGTTCTTCCTCCAGGCGTCGGTTGGAACCAGAGGCCGTGTCATCTCGGAGTCAGGGGAGATGGAAATGAGGAGGAATTGCTTCACTCTCCGAGGAGGGCTGGGCTGGAGGTTTGGGATCCGGATGGTGACACACGGCTGAGGGCAGAGTCGAGGGCGACGAGACCAGCTCAGGGCCGAGTGGCCTCCGACCCTTGGTCCCAGCCTTCAAACGGGGATGGAGGAGCCCAGCTGAGGCGACCCGGCCCTGTTGGAGGACTCGCGTGTTCACACCTTACCATACGCCCTTTCTCCAAACTCCGACGCTCACCACCATCGCAACAGGGGCAGGGGGGGTGGGGCTGTTCAGCCCATCGGGTCAGTTCCAGCATTTGATCACGGCCGACGTGTTGGTCACCCATCACCCCCAACCCCTCAGCCTCAAAGGCACTCCAATGACTTGGCCCCCGCAGCCTTCGAGATCGTCCACACGGTGGGGAAGCAGGCAGTTCGGCCCATCAACACTGACCCCTCCAAACGGCTTCCCATCCAGACCCACCCCATCCCCACTCCTATCTCCATATTTCCCAAACTTATAGATCCCTGGACACTACAGGACAATTTCCCATGGGCAACCCACCCTAACCTGTACATCCCTGGGCACT
>NW_025179127.1:2007-2249 GCF_004010195.1 Chiloscyllium plagiosum | reverse complement strand
TGAGGGAGAGTGATACATAGGGAGTGTGATACTGAGGGAGTGTGACACTGAGGGAGTGTGGCACTGAGGGAGAGTGATACTGAGGGAGTGTGACACTGAGGCAGTGTGGCACTGAGGGAGAGTGATACTGAGGAAGGGTGATGCTCAGGGAGGGATGTACTGAGTGACTGTGATACTGAGGGAGGGTGGTACAGAGAGAGGGTGACACTGAGGGAGTGTGGTAAAGAGGGAGTGTGATACTT
>NW_025179127.1:1649-1986 GCF_004010195.1 Chiloscyllium plagiosum | reverse complement strand
ATACTGAGGCAGTGTGATACTGAGGGAGTGTGCCACAGATGGAGTGTGATACTGAAGGAGAGCGATACTGAGGGAGGGTGATACTGAGGGAGGGTGATACTGAGGGAGTGTGGATCTGAGGGAGTGTGACACTGAGGGAGTGTGACACTGAGGGAGTGTGATACTGAGGGAGTGTGACACTGAGGGAGTGTGATACTGAGGCAGTGTGATACTGAGGGAGTGTGGCACTGAGGGAGTGTGATACTGAGGCAGTGTGATACTGAGGGAGTGTGCCACAGATGGAGTGTGATACTGAAGGAGAGCGATACTGAGGGAGAGTGATACTGAGGGAGTGTGA
>NW_025179127.1:0-1004 GCF_004010195.1 Chiloscyllium plagiosum | reverse complement strand
GAGGGAGTGTGACACTGAGGGAGGATGGTACTGAGGGAGTGTGGGACAGAGGGAGTGTGGTACAGAGGGAAGGTGGTACTGAGGGAGTGTGACACTGAGGGAAGGTGGTTCTGAGGGAGTGTGACACTGAGAGAGAGTGATATTGAGGGAGTGAGATACTGAGGGCGTGTGGTACTGAGGGCGTGTGATACTGAGGGCGTGTGATACTGAGGGAGTGTGATGCTGACGGAGAGTGAAACTGAGAGAGTGTGACACTGTGTGAGTGTGGTACAGAGGGAGTGTGTCACTGAGAGAGAGTGAAATTGAGGGAGTGTGATACTAAGGGAGTATGGTACTGAGGGAGTGTGACACTGAGGGAGGATGGTACTGAGGGAGTGTGGGACAGAGGGAGTGTGGTACAGAGGGAAGGTGGTACTGAGGGAGTGTGACACTGAGAGAGAGTGAAATTGAGGGAGTCTGATACTAAGGGAGTGTGGTACTGAGGGAGTGATACTGAGGGAGAATGATACTGAGGGGTTTTGATGCTGAGGGAGAGTGATACTGAGGGAGAGAGACACTGAGGGTGTGTGATACAGAGCGAGTGTGATACTGAGGGAGTGTGACACTGAGGGAGAGAGACACTGAGGGTGTGTGATACAGAGCGAGTGTGATACTGAGGGAGTGTGACACTGAGGGAGGGAGATACTGAGGGAGTGTGATACTGAGGGAGTGTGGAACCATGGGAGTGTGACACTGAGTGAGTGTGATACTGAGGGTGTGTAATACCGAGCGAGTGTCATACTGAGGGAGAGTGATACTGAGGGAGTGTGACACTGAGGGAGTGTGACACTGAGGGAGTGTGATAGTGAGGGAGTGTGAGACTGAGGGAGTGTGAGACTGAGGGAGTGTGGTACTGAGGGAGTTTGACACTGAGGGAGTGTGACACTGAGGCAGTGTGGCACTGAGGGAGTGTGACACTGAGGCAGTGTGGCCTCCCATTCACACTGTCCCACACTCACTCCCAC
>NW_025179126.1:0-2249 GCF_004010195.1 Chiloscyllium plagiosum | reverse complement strand
ACTCCCTAGCTCCCACCTTGTTTCCCGGTATATTCGCGCGTGTGTGCCACCATGCGATGAGGAGGTCAAGGGGGAACGATGTGTTGTGCAGGCACTGTCTGGATGGGGGAGGGTGCTTGTGTGAATGGGGTTCCGTGACACTGAGGGCAGGATCATGGTGTGAGAGGGGAGCATTCTCAGACATGATGGCGTGTTGAGGTGAGGAGGGAGGGGAGTGAATGGGGACTTGTGGGGTGTATTGAGTTGAGTGGGGGAGGTCAGGGCAGGCGGGGATGGGGAGGAATGGAAGGATCGGCATGTAAGTGTGTCACTGTTGGGGGGGGTGGGTGGTGAGGGGAAGGAGCTCTGGAGCGTGAGGGTGTGTAACAATGGTTGGGGAGGGAGGGATGTGTACAAGTCGGGCTATTGACACTGAGTGTGTCAGCTTCAAACTGAGAGGTTTGACTTATTTTGCCCCCCCCCCCCCAACTCTGAGACCCCTCTGACCTCTCGTCTCTCTCTTTCTCTCCCTCCTCGACAGTCCCTGCGTCAGTGGTGACCACCTCCAGTGTGGTGAAGATTGTGGTCCGCCAGGCGCCCAAGGAAGGCTTCCCGCTGGCCGTGCATTCGCCGCGACCCCTCGCCGTCTCCGCCGCCCGCTTCCCGGCCACCGTGGTGAGCCCGGGCCGTGTCCAGCTGCCCGTGGGGGCTCTGACCCTCACCACGGCTGCTCCCCGCCCGGTGCTGAGGGTGCTTCACACACCGCCTGTGAACACTGAGCAAGGTAACCGCGCTCTTCCCTGCCCTTTCGCTCACTCCGGAGCCGTGCACTACACGTGCTCACGTCTCGGAGCTCAGGCGGGTGAACTGAACTCGGGCAGTGGCATTGCCAAAACTCTTCAGTGGAACGCGCTAGAACTCGAGTCACACTTTTCTCAGAATTGTTGTAACTCATTGGATTGCACATTTCTACTCTGCAAGTATATCCCCCCCGGCAGGGCAAAGGAAAACGCTTCTTTCTCGTAATCGATCCTTGCTTTAAGTGGGTTGATGTTTATAACTGTGCATCTTCGACTTGAACCCTTTTCGGAGCTGGCTCTGGGCCCATTTATATCCACAGTTTGGTTCACAATGCAGGAGGGGCGCGGTTAGGGCGTTTGCTAATGGTGGTGCAGTGAGGAAGGTGACCTGAGATGGCAAACGACAACGCGGTCGATTTGGGTCAGCGGGCGTGAGGAGGGGCAGACGGAGTTTCATTTGGATAAACGTGCCGCATCGCAGGGCTTCTGCGGTTAAAAGCCGGGCCTTGGGGTACCGTTGCAGAACAGAGAGAGCGAGAGCGAGCTGGGGGCAGTTCGTGCTTTGACGTTTGTGTCGCATGCAGCCAAGAAGACGTGAAGCAGCCTTGCTTGTCCATGTTCAGACCTTTTGAGTTTAGGAATTGGGGCGTTAGGTTGAGGTGGGCCGGGGTGTTGGCAACTCTTTTACACAGTGTGGTTTGTGTGTGGAGTGAGCTTCCAGAGGAAGTGGTGGATGCAGATACAGTTACACTGTTTAAAAGATACTTGGATAAGCCCATGGATAGGAAAGGATGGAGGGGTATGAACCAAGAACAGGCAGTTGGGGCCAGTTGAGTTTGGGATTAGGGTCAGCACAGACTGGCTGGACCGAAGGGTCTGTTTCTGTGCTGTATGACTCTATACTCATAACATTCATGACAGTGTTAATCAGGGAAGCACCGTTGAACAGTGTCAGTCCAGACACCAGACTTTGGAGTAATTCTATTCTGTTACTATGGATTCCTTCCTGTGTGCACGTGGCAGGGGCTTGGGAATCCACCGATTCCCAATTTTTTTTTCCATTCGCTCGTTGGCAATGTACCTTCCCAGAGCCTCAGAAAGCAGCGTTCCTGTTTTGCCCTTTCAACAAGGGATTTACACACAGGGCAGCTGACTGAGGAGAGATGCGGAAGACGAGGGATTTTCTTCTCCCCCCTCCACCCACCGGGAGGCGGGAGAGTGAGAGATGGGCATTTCTCCCAGGAACCAGTGAAGAGGCTGTTACTCTGTTGAGCCCGTCCCTGCCCCGAAACCAGAACCGACAGAGAAGCTGATCAAAAGACTGTGTCCCTGGGTGGCATGTCCCAGAGCAGCAGTGCTGGGGGTCTCACCGATAACTGTGTGAGAGGATCATGTGTATTTCGTGACCCGTGTGTAACATGTCTTTCATCTTTTCTCTCGCTCCCTCTCGCTCCATTCTCTCCCTCTCGC
>NW_025179125.1:0-2249 GCF_004010195.1 Chiloscyllium plagiosum | reverse complement strand
CTCAACTGTCCATTTACGTCCTCCCTCCTCAGTGTCCAAGGGCCCAAACACATCTTCCAGGTGAAGAAACACTTTGCCTGCACTTCGCACAAAACTGTCTTCTACATTCACTTCTCGCGATGTTGTCTCCACTATCTTGGGAAATGAAGTGTGGACTGAGGGACTGCTTTTCAGAAAATCCAAGTTACATCTTCAAGAAAGACCCTAAACTACCACTTCCCCACCACGTTAGTCGACCAGCCCGTTCCTTGGCCAACATCTCTGACTCAGGCTTACTGCAGTGTTCCGGAGAAGCTCAGTATATGCGTGAAGAACAACATCTAATTTTCCATTTGGGGATGCTGCAGCCCTCCAGACTCCATCGGTTTCAATACTTTTAGGTCCTGAACTCATCCATCTCCTTGTCCTCCACCTCACACATCACTCCTTGCCATCACATATGCAGCCATTGCACACTATCTATGTTTAGTCACTAACAGTCTCCACAAAAAAGCTACTCACCCTCTCAACTTGATCGTTATCCATTAGTTTACCCAATTCTTCTTCTCTCTCTTTGAGTTCTACACTAACCTACCGTTTACTTCTTACCCCAACCGCACCACCCTATCTTTGCAGATAGCTCAACATTTCTTAGGGTACCATCAGTTCTGAGGAATAGACACTGGACCGGAAATGCTAACTCTCATTTCTCATCTCAGACTCTGCCAAACCTGCTTAGCTGTTCCAGCACCTTCTGCTATTCAACCTGTTCCTTGGCGCAGATCTCTGTCTCAGGCCATCTGACGCTGTGAATGATCGCGGAACAAAGGTCGTGCGTGTGCTCTTTTGGTAGCTTGAGATCGTCTGTGCTCAATGATCGTCTGCAACGAAGACAGTACTCTGTTCCTCTTGAAAACTTCTCTTGTCGATTCATCCTATTGGAATGTGAGCCATAGGCATCAAATTATTAAGTCTATTAATACAGCAATCATTTGTATGGGATTTGTCATGCAGTTCTATTTTGAATGCGATCAACAACAGAAAGAGAGAGAGAAAAAAAAAAACTCATGCCAAATCTGAACAGACAAAAGTTTCTGCAGAAGGTGGAACTCAGTGACATATTTTTCAGATAGATAACACTAAAACACTTTCTCACTGTGACAATGTGCCATTGGTTTTCAAAGCTAAAGGATTTATCGGCGCAAAGACTGAAACAGTTCTTTCCACTTATAATATCTGAATGATCTCCCTCCAGTGTGACCGTACATTTGTGTCAGTAAATGGTATAGCTGAGTGAATCGCCTTACATATGCAGCCGGGGAACAGTCCTTGTGTGGTAATATATGGGTACAGAATGCAGGGATGAGGGACTGAGAGTTTTTTGAGCCGTTTCACATCGCGACTGAGACGGTATTGGAGGTTTTGACAGGCTAAAATTGGGCAAATGCGAGATGGGAATGGAGTTGTGTCTCACGTTGTTTTGTGAGACTAGAGAGGAAATTACATGTGTTCTGACCAATGTTTTACATTCCTTTTTGGACTCCTGGGAGTGGTTAGAGGATTTCTGGACTACTAACGTGGTTCCAGTCTTCAATAAGGCTGGCGAAGATAATGCAGCAAATTACACAGCAGTGAGTCGAACATCACATGTAGGGAAACTTTTGGAGAAGCCTCTTAACGAGAGAATTAATTGCAACTTCTTCAGAGAAAGTTTGACCAGCGAGAGTCAGCACGGTTTTGTCAGAGGATTTCATGCCTGAAAGATCAGGTTATTTTTTTTTTTAGGAAGTGATCAGATGTGTAAACGACGATAGTGAAATTGATTTAGTTTATGAGGATTTTAGAAAGCCTTTGACAAGTTCCCACAACGGAGACTGGTGACAGGGTTATTAGAAAGGGATACAGCGTCACGTGGTAAGTTTGTTCCAAACTTATTTGGGTGGTTGGAGACAAAGGAAGGTACTGTTTCTGAGACGTAGAACTGGTATTCAGTGGTGTCCCACAAGGATCAATGTTGTGTCCCTTAATATTTGTGATTGCACATAAACAATACAGAAATAATGTTGGGGAAATGATAAGACTTTTTGAGGAGAATATGAAGATTGGCAAAGTGGTTAACAGTGAGGAAGAAGGTCTTAGGTTCCAGGATTTCAGAGGTGGGCTTGTCAAATGGGCAGATAGGGGGAGCTGAAAATAACAATAAAAGCATCAGGCGATGCATTTTGTAAGTAACACGACATGGGAGTACTCAAAGAACGGTAGGGCACTGG
>NW_025179124.1:0-2249 GCF_004010195.1 Chiloscyllium plagiosum | reverse complement strand
AAGAAGGCAGTCCCATGGTCTGCGTGGAGGTCACACACCGGTGGGGAATAACTAACTGTTTCAGAATGATGGTATTTTGGCTGCTGACAGGGTTGTGTACAAAGTGACATTCAATGCAGTGTCACACAGTAACTGTGCATTAAAGTGTTCAGAGTTCATTCAGAGACTGTACCTCTCTGTCAATCGATATGGGGCCTCTGCAGATGCATTAAAACGGTCGTGAATCAAACATTTAATGAAAAGTATGAACTTTTCACCCTATAAAGTTTCTGTCCATACCCATCAAGCTTCAACCTCTTATTCTCTCACAGTGCTACAGATTAAACACATCGTTACTGCACTCTCACCTCATGGGAACATCATGCCAGTATTTAGTCTGGTCAAACTACTTTGCACTCTCTCAGTGACAAAGGGATAATTGTTTATAAAGCAGACCAAACTTTTACACAATGCACCAAATACTCTCTCAACAAAACACGATCAGTGGGAAAGATATTCTAACTTTTGTACATCAATCATTTTGCATGAAGAGCCACATATCATTTACTTCCTGCCCCCGTATGAATTCTGTCAGTGACGGATGACCAAGGACATCCATGTCCTTTTCAACAAAAGCACTCGCCAACCTCATTACCATTTAATAAATATAAATGTACATGTTGATATTTGTTGTTTACATCTAAATCATTTTTACACGTTATGAACAGCTATCGTCCAAGCACTGATCCTGCTGCCACCCATCAATCCTTCAGTCCAGAGAAAAACAGTATTCTTCTCGTATCTCCATTACCCAAATTTTAATCCATGTGGTATATATTCCACCCCGAGCCTGTACCTCTCTGTCAATCGACATGGGGGTTCTGCAGATGCATGTAAACTGTCGTGAATCAAACATTGAATGAAAAGTATGAACTTTTCACCCTATTCAGTTTCTGTCCATACCCATCAAGCTTCAACTTCTTATTATCTCACAGCGCTACAGATTAAACGCATCGTTAGCCATGGACTCGAACGTTCCCCAGTCACCTGTATTCAAACATGTCAAGCGTCTTCTCAAAATACAAATACTCCACTCCCATTGGTTCTCAACTGTCGATGTCACAACGAGCAATCTCCACACACAGGTTTATCAAAGATCATTTCCCTTTCCTGAATCTAGGCCGACTCTACCAAATCATATCATTATTCTTCAAGTATCTAGTTGTCACTTTCCTTATAAAAGGTTCCAATATTTTTTCTCATAGCTGACATCAAGCTATTTAGTTTTCTGTTTTCCCTCTCCATTCTGTTTTAAATATTTAAGTTTACAATAGTTGTTTTCCAGTCTGCAGAATTCTTTCCAGAATCTAACAAGCTTTGAAGGATAATCAGTAATTCTTTCATTAGATCTGTTCTCATCTGAATCACTCTGGGATGTAGCTCATCAGATGCAGCAACTTATGAAACTTCAATTCAATTAGATTTCCAATAACATACGCTTCATTAATTCTGATTTCCTGCAGTTTCCCATATTTACCAATCACACTGTTCCCTAATAATTCTGGAAGTTAGTTTCTGTACCTTCCTATGTGGAGATGGAACCAACGCATTCCTCTCAGCAGGCAGGTAGTTTCTGACCGCTTGTGAATACAGTGGAGGACTGCACTTCAGAGATGGTGGATATATTACCCACCGCTGCCTGCAAAGTTCCAGAATCAATCCAGTTTAATTCATCGTGAGTGCCAGCTCAGTCCTGTCCCTGGTGTGAGACTTACAGGTTATACTGAAGGAGGGGATACAGCTCACTGACCACCTCAATTTTGGGACAAGTTGGTTTTGCACTTTACACCAGAATGGGTGCAGCTTAGATAAATCTTCCTGGAAATCCCAGAGAGTATAGTACATTGCCCTGCTCCTCCCAGTTTACACAGGTTCCCTTCTTTGTAGTCACAGCTCCATTTGTTTATCATGGACCCAGACACACTGTAAATGTAGTATTCAGAGTAGGGTCCATAGACTCTCGGGGCTCCCTGAATGAACCCAGTAGCTGACATCACAATCCTGAGAACACCATCCACAGAGCCGCCACTGACTTTCTAGATGACAGCAGCAAGTCAATTCCCCACACCCATAGTGCATCCATTCAATGCTGAAAATGCCTCGGTCTCCTTAGTTTCTCTTCCTGGCTGAGAAAGCTATTACATCTCCACACAGTCGCGCAGTAACAGTTCCTTTCTCCAGAATAAGTAGAATGGATGGCTTTGAGGTAT
>NW_025179123.1:0-2249 GCF_004010195.1 Chiloscyllium plagiosum | reverse complement strand
ATCTCACCTACACATGCATCTGACCAAATTCACATTACATGAATCTACCGTGCCTGCCTCTAATATCTCTGATGGCAACGCGATCCGAGCTCCTAACACACCCGTGTAAAGTATTTACCGCGTGTATCGCCTGAAACCTTTCACCTTTCACCTTGAACGCGTGACCTCATGTCATTGAATCCTTCGCCTTGGGAAAAAGCTCATATCCATCCATCCTGCCGATACCCTTCATGATTTGTAGACGTCAATCAGGTCCCCCCTCAATCTCCTTTTCCCGAACGAAAACAGTCCTAACCTGTTCAACCTCTCTTCGTAGCTAGAACCTCCCATACAAGGCAACATCCTCGTAAACCTTCTCAGCACCCTATCCAAAGCGTCCACAGTTTGTGATAATATGGGAAACGGAACTGTACACAGTATTCTAAATGCGGCCAAAGCAATTTCTTGCGCAATTTTAAAATGGCCTGACAGCTCTTATACGCAATATCCTGTCTGAAGAGGGCAAGCATACCATATGCGTTTTGAACACTCTTTTTACATTTTCCTTTATTGCTCGACAGATTGCTATGCTTTCTGCTACTCTACCAATCTTCATATCATCTGGAAACTTACTTATCAGGCCAACAATGCACTCTTCCAGATCATTGAAATGTGTCACACACAGCAGTGGCTCCAGCACTGAACCCTGTGGAACACCAATGGTCTCGTTTCTTCACTTCTCAAAACTCCATTCAACTACTACTCTTTGTCACCTGTTGCCCTACCAGTGTTTTAGCCACCTAGCTAGAACAGTCTGCACATTATGTGACTTCACTTTCTCCATTAGTTTACTGTGCGGAACCTTGTCAAACGACTTTCTAAATCCATGTATATGACATCAACAACTCTTCCTCATCTACCAACTTGGTCACTTCCTCAAAGAACTCTATAACGTTGGTTTGGCACGATATCCTCCACAAAAAAAGAACATGTTGCCTCTCACTGATAAACCCTTTTCTTTCCAAATATTGGAAAGAAAATATTTTGTCCCTCATGACCTTCTCCGGCAACGTTCACACCACTGACGTCAGGTTCACTGATCTGTAGTTGTCCCTAGTCCCCTTCTTGTACAGCGAGACAGCATTAACAACCATCCAATCCTGTGGTACTTCACCTGTGTCGAGGAATGCTACAAAGGCATCTGTCAGGGCTCCAGCCATTTCGTCTCCCAACTCCCTCAGCAATCTGGGATAGATCGCATCCGGCCCTGGGGATTTTTTTCGGCTTAATATCGTTTAGCCGACACAACACATCGTCCCTCCTTATGAAAACGTGATCCAAAGTAAGCAACATTCGATCTCTAATCTCAACATTCATCATGTCCCACACCTCAGTGAACACTGATGCAAATTAATCATTGAGAATTTCACCCATTTTCTTAGGCTCGACAGACAACCTTCCTTCATTAGCCTTTAGTGGACTAAACCTTGCCCTAGTCCCTCTTGCTGTCTACATACGAATAAAAGATCTTGGGAATATCCTTATTTCTGCTCATTAAAGGTGTTTCAGGAACCCTCTCAGGCCGCTTGATTTATCGTTTAAGAGTACTCCTACTGTCCCAATATTCCTCCAAGGTCCGTTCCATTCTTAGCTGCCTGGAGCATATGTATGCTTCAATTTACCTCTTGGCTATTTGCACGATTTCCCCTGCCATCCACCGGCCACGTATGTTGCCTTTCCAATCTCTTGTTTTCAAAGGTACACGCCTATTCTGTACTATCTTCAAACTATCTTTGAAAGCCTCCCACATACTAAATGTGGACTTCTAATCAAATACCTGATGCCAATTCAAATTTCCCAGCTCCAGTCCAATTCTGATACAATTGACCTTGGTCCAGTTTAACATTCGTCCCTTAGGACCACTCTCATCTTTGTCTACGAGTATTCTAAAATTTACAGAATCGGTGACATTTTTCCCAAAGAAATCCCACACTGCAACTTCTACCACCTGAATTTGTCTCTCTCTCTAACACCACGTCCAATATGGTCCCTTTCCTCGTCGGACTATTGACATCCTGCTCTAGAAGACTTTCCTGGATGCTCCTCACAAATTCTCCCTCTTTCAGACCTCTTACACTAAATGTACCCCTGTCAATTTTCGGAAAATTAAAATCTCCCATCACCACCATACTGTTGCCTATATAACTTTCCATTTTTTGTTCACCTATTTGTTCTTGTACCTCACGCTTACTTTTGGGAGGCCTGTCGTA
>NW_025179122.1:0-2249 GCF_004010195.1 Chiloscyllium plagiosum | reverse complement strand
AACACACACCAGAGAGGGTACAGTCACTATGAAGTACTGTACAGATAACACACACCAGTGAGGGTAGAGTCACTAGAAACTACTTCACAGAAAAAACACACCAGTGAGGATACAGTCACTATAATGTACTGTACAGAAAACACACACCAGTGAGAGTACAGTCACTGTAAACTACTGTACAGAAAATACACACCAGTGAGGGTACCATCACTATAAAGTACAGTACAGAAAACACACACCAGTGAGGGTACAGTCACTATAAAATACTGTCCAGAAAACACACACCAGTGAGAGTATAGTCACTATAAAGTACTGTACAGAAAACACACAACAGTGTGGGGACAGACACTAGAAACTACTGCACAGACAACACACCCCAGTGAGGGTACAGTCACTATGAATTACTGTAAAGAAAACACACACCAGTGATGGTACAGTCACTATACACTACAGTATAGAAAATACACGCCAGTGAGGGTACAGTCACTATTAACATACGGTACAGAAAACACACAGCAGTGAGGGTACAGTCATTATAAAGGACTGTACAGAAAACACACACTAGTGAGGGTACAGTCACTATAAACTCCTGTACAGAAAACACATACCAGTGAGGGTACAGTCACTATAAATTACTGTCCAGAAAACACACACCAGTGAGGGTACAGTCAGTATAAAATACTGTACAGAAAACGGACACCAGTGAGGGTAGAGTCACTATAAACTCCTGTACAGAAAACACACACCAGTGAGGGTACAGTCACTATAAATTACTGTGCAGAAAACACACACCGGTGAGGGTACAGCCACTGTAAACTACTGTACAGAAAACACACACCAGTGAGGGTACAGTCACTATAAATCACAGCTCAAAAAACACACAGCAGTGAGGGTATAGTCACTATAAACTCCTGTACAGAAAACACACACCAGTGAGGGTACAGTTGCTATGAATTACTGTAAAGAAAACACACACCAGTGAGGGTACAGTCACAATAAATTATTGTACAGAAAACACACACCGGTGAGGGTACAGTCACTATAAACTAGCGTACAGAAAACACACACCAGTGAGGGTACAGTCACTATAAAGTACAACAGAAAAAACACACACCAGTGAGGGTACAGTCACTATTAACATACTGAACAGAAAACACACACCAGTGAGGGTACAGTCTCTAGACACTACTGCACAGAAAACACACACCAGTGAGGGTACAGTCATTATAAAGGACTGTACAGAAAACACACACTGGTGAGGGTACAGTCACTATTAAGTACTGTCCAGAAAACACACACCAGTGAGGGTAGAGTCACTATAAACTCGGGTACAGAAAACACACACCTGTGAGGGTACAGTCACTGTAAATTACTGTGCAGAAAACAGACACCAGTGAGGGTACAGACACTGTAAACTACTGTACAGAAAACACACACCAGTGAGCGTACAGTCACTATAATGTACTGTACCGAAAACACACTCCAGTGAGAATACAGTCACTATAAACTACTGTACAGATAACACACACCAGTCAGGTTACAGTCACTATTAACTACTGTACAGAAAATACACACCAGTGAGGGTACAGTCAGTATAAAGTACTGTACAGAAAACACACACCAGTGAGCGTACAGTCACTATAATGTACTGTACCGAAAACACACTCCAGTGAGAATACAGTCACTATAAACTACTGTACAGATAACACACACCAGTCAGGTTACAGTCACTATTAACTACTGTACAGAAAACACACATCAGTGAGGATTTAGTAACTATAAGCTCCTGCACAGAAAACACACACCAGTGAGGGTACAGTCACTATAAACTACTGTACAGAAAACAGACAACAGTGAGGGTCTAGTCACCATAAACTACTGTATAGAAAACACACACCAGTGAGGGTACAGTCACTAGAACTTCTGTACAGAAAACAGACACCAGTGAGGGTAGAGTCACTATAAAGTACTGTACACAAAACGCACATCAGTGAGGGTACAGTCACTATAAAGTACTGTACAGAAAACACACCCCAGTGAGGGTAGAATCACTATAAAGTACTGGACAGAAAACACACAACAGTGAGGATACATTCACTATAAAGTACAGTACAAAAAAGACACACCAGTGAGGGTACAGTCACTAGAAACAAGTGTACAGAAAACACATATCAGTGAGGATTTAGTAACAATAAAGTACTGTACAGGAAACACATACCAGTGAGGGTAGAGTCACTATAAAATACTGT
>NW_025179121.1:0-2249 GCF_004010195.1 Chiloscyllium plagiosum | reverse complement strand
ATGGGGCCCAGCAGCACGGACTGGAATGGGGCCAAGCAGCACGGACTGGAATGGGGCACAGCGGCATGGACTGGAATGGGGCCCAGCAGCATGGACTGGAATGGGGCCCAGCAGCATGGACTGGAATGGGGCCAAGCAGCACGGACTGGAATGGGGCCCAGCAGCATGGACTGGAATGGGGCCCAGCAGCATGGACCAGCAGCATGGACTGGAATGGGGCCCAGCAGCATGGACTGGAATGGGGCCCAGCAGCGCAGATTGGAGTGGGCCCAGCGGCATGGACTGGAGTGGGGCCCAGCAGCATGGACTGGAGTGGGACCCAGCAGCATGGACTGGAATGGGGCCCAGCAGCACGGACTGGCATGGGGCCCAGCAGCATGGACTGGAGTGGGCCCAGCAGCGCAGATTGGAGTGGGCCCAGCGGCATGGACTGGAGTGGGGCCCAGCAGCACAGACTGAAATGGGGCCCAGCAGCACGGACTGGAGTGGGGCCCAGCAGCACGGACTGGAGTGGGGCCCAGCAGCACAGACTGAAATAGGGCCCAGCAGCATGGACTGGAGTGGGTCCCAGCAGCGTGGACTGGAGTGGGCCCAGCAGCACAGACTGAAATGGGGCCCAGCAGCACGGACTGGAGTGGGGCCCAGCAGCACGGACTGGAGTGGGGCCCAGCAGCACAGACTGAAATGGGGCCCAGCAGCACGGACTGGAGTGGGTCCCAGCAGCGCAGACTGGAGTGGGGCCCAGCAGCATGGACTGGAGTGGGGCCCAGCAGCATGGACTGGAGTGGGGCCCAGAGGCACAGACTGGAGTGGGCCCAGCAGCCCAGACTGAAATGGGGCCCAGCAGCACAGACTGAAGTAGGGTCTAGCAGCACGGACTGGAGTGGGGCCCAGCAGCACAGACTGAAATGGGGCCCAGCAGCACGGACTGGAGTGGGTCCCAGCAGCGCAGACTGGAGTGGGGCCCAGCAGCACGGACTGGAGTGGGGCCCAGCAGCACGGACTGGAGTGGGGCCCAGCAGCACAGACTGAAATGGGGCCCAGCAGCACGGACTGGAATGGGGCCCAGAGGCACAGACTGGAGTAAGCCCAGCAGCACGGACTGGAGTGTGGCCCAGCAGCACAGACTGGAGTGGGCCCAGCAGCATGGACTGGAGTGGGGCCCAGCAGCACGGACTGGAGTGGGGCCCAGAGGCATAGACTGGAGTGGGGCCCAGCAGCACAGACTGGAGTGTGGCCCAGCAGGACGAACTGCAGTGGGGCCCAGCAGCACAGACTGGAGTGGGCCCAGCAGCATGAACTTGCAGTGGGGCCCAGAGGCACAGACTGGAGTGGGGCCCAGCAGCACGGACTGGAGTGGGCCCAGCAGCACAGACTGCAGTGGGCCCAGCAGTATGGACTGGAGTGGGGACCAGAGGCATAGACTGGAGTGGGGCCCAGCAGCACAGACTGAAGTAGGGCCCAGCAGCACGGACTGGAGTGGGGCCCAGCATCACAGACTGTAGTGGGCCCAGCAGCACGGACTGGTGTGGGGCCCAGCAGCATGGACTGGAGTGGGGCCCAGCAGCACGGACTGGAGTGGGGCCCAGCAGCATGGACTGGCGTGGAGCCCAGCATCACAGACTAGAGTGGGCCCAGCAGCATGGACTGGAGTGGAGCCCAGCATCACAGACTGGAGTGGAGCCCAGCATCACAGACTGGAGTGGGCCCAGCAGCATGGACTGGAGTTGGGCCCAGCATCACAGACTGGAGTGGGGCCCCGCAGTATGGACTGGAGTGGGGACCAGAGGCATAGACTGGAGTGGGGCCCAGCAGCACAGACTGAAGTTGGGCCTAGCAGCACGGACTGGAGTGGGGCTCAGCAGCACAGACTGGAGTGGGGCCCAGCATCACGGATGGAGTGGCCCAGCGTCACAGACTGGAGTGGCCCAGCAGCATGGACTGCAGTGGGCCCAGCAGCACGGACTGAAGTAGGGCCTAGCAGCACGGACTGGAGTGGGGACCAGAGGCATAGACTGGAGTGGGGCTCAGCAGCACAGACTGGAGTGGGGCCCAGCATCACGGATGGAGTGGGTCCCAGCAGCACGGACTGGAGTGGGCCCAACAGCACAGACTGGAGTGGGGCCCAGCAGCATGGACTGGAGTGGCCCAGCATCACAGACTGGAGTGTGGCCCAGCAGCATAGACTGGAGTGGGGTCCAGCAGCACAGACTGGAGTGTGGCCCAGCAGCACAGACTGGAGTGGGCCC
>NW_025179120.1:0-2249 GCF_004010195.1 Chiloscyllium plagiosum | reverse complement strand
AAATGCCTTCTAAAATACTTTTTCCACGTGTGAACAAAGTTCAAAGAATTATGTACCAAAATCCCTCGATCTCTATGGCCTGAAGTACTACCTTGGACCGTATAATTATTTGTTTTACGTCATGCACTTGTTTATTTTACCAAAATGCAGTACCTCACATTTAGTTTATCTAATCTCCATCTGTCACTCCTCAATCCATTGACCGAATTGCACATTATATCTTTGCAATCGCAGACAATTGTCGCACTGCCCAATATAACAGCAATTTTAGTGTCATCTGTAAATGTACCAACCATGCTTTCGATCTTATCAGCCTAACCTTTGACATCAATGACAAACAAAAGTCCATCCAGTACTGATCCCGGTGGAACACTGCTTTTTATAAGCTTCCAGGCGAAGGTAAAATCCTCTATTCTGTCTCCTTCTGTAAAACCGAATTTACATCCAGTTGCCAAGCTTACCCGCAATCCCAGGTGCTCTAACTTTATTAATTGGTCTACAATGCAGAACCTTATCAAAGGCTTTGCTAATGTTCATTTAAACAGCATCTACCATTCTGCTACAATCAATCTTTCTGTTTTTTTCATTTAAAACAAATTAAAATCTTGTTTATAAGACATGATTCCTCTCATACAAAATCTTTCTGACCAACACAAATCAGCCCTTCTCTCTTCATGCATGTAAATCTTATCTTTCAGAATCTCTTCCAACAACTTACTCATCACCAATGTCAGACACACAGTCTGCCGTTTCCATGCTTTTCCTTTTGGCCTTTCTAAAGGCGCAGCGTTAGCCATCCTCCAGGCCTCCAGTACTTCACGTGTGTATAAATGATTCAACTATATTTGCTGGGTTCCCATAGTTTAAACGAACAAAGAGCAAAGAAAAATAACGAAGAATATTTCAGCACAGGAACAGGCCCTTCATCCCTCCAAGCCTGTGCCGATTCAGTTCTTCTACCAAAGCATATTTTCTAAGGATCTGTATTCCTTTGCTCCCTGCCCGTTCATATATTTGTCTAGATAGATCTTAAATGATGTTATTGTGTCCACCACTAACACCACTACTGGCAACGGGTTCCAGGCACCCCCACCCTCTGCATAATGAATTTACCACATATACCTCCCATCAACATATCCAATCTCACGTTGAACTCGTGGCCCCTAGAAATTGAGTACGCCAGTCTGGGGAAAAAAAACTTCTTGCTATCCACCCTATCTGTACTTCTCATGATTTTGTCGACCTCATTCAGATTCCCCCTCCCCGGCCTCTGTCTTTCTAATGAAAATAATCCTAATCTACTCAACTTCTCTTCATAGCTTGCACCCTCCATATCAGGTAATATCCTAGTGAACCTCTTCTGTACTCTTTCCAACTCATCCACATCGGTTTGGTAATGTGGGCGACCAGAAATGTACCAGATATAATGCTGAACGATAGTCTTATTGAACGGTAACATGACCTGCCAAATCCTGTACTCAATACCTAGTTCGATGAAGGAAATCATTTCATATGTTTTCTTGACAAATCTATTAACCTGCATTGCCACTTTCAGGGATAAAAGGACTTGAACACCCAGAGATCTCTCTGTACATTAATTTTCTTCCGGACATTTCAACTTACTGTATAATTCGCTCTTGAATTGGACCTTCCAAAAAGCAAGACCTCGCATTTGACAGGATTGAACTCCATTTGCAACTTCTCAGCCCAACTCTTGTAGGGGGTAGTGCAATTTTTAAACGGTTAGCTGCATTTTAGTCTTTTCTACCTTATAGTAAACACAAGCAGACACTCGAAACTGTTGCCGGACCTCCCCCATGTTTTTATGAATGAAACAATTGTAACAGCTTTCCTCGATAGTTGAGAGACCGCCCTTAACCACAGTTGTACAACATCATCCATATAAGGAAAGAACGGGGAGCTCGAACACTGATTGGCCAAGTGAATAACAAAATAATCGCAGGCACCAGAACCCAAATAAGGAAAACAGTGGGGAACCCTAGCACTCATTGGTCAAGACAGCAGTAGGAGACCCGGCCCACATATACGTATATATAATGTGTGGAGATTACTATATTGTGCGTGTACCCACGAGGACCTGCACCCGACTTTGCAAAGTTGAATGAAAAAGTTTTGGACAGACTCCTCCGTGTCTTTGTTCCTGGGCAGGGAAATAAATGTGCCGGATTTGGGTCGGACAGCCGCTTATCTCGCACACTCTCGAACCTACATATCTTTCCTTCCACAAC
>NW_025179119.1:0-2249 GCF_004010195.1 Chiloscyllium plagiosum | reverse complement strand
CTCTCCAAATTCCCAACCGCGAGCTCGCGCAGAATCGGTTAAACGGCCGCGCCTCGAGACCCCGCGTGAGCCCTCAGGGCGGGCCTTTACTCTCATCCAGCTCTGATTGATCAGAACATCTGTCAATCTCGTGTTTATAGCCAATAGAAGTGCGGTCCCGCGTTGGGGACGTCATCTGGAAGTGAATGTGGATGAAAAGAGAAATCGCTGGAGAAACTCGGCAGGTTTGGCAGCTTCTGTGGAGTTAAAACAAAGGTAACGTTTCAGATTCAGTGACCCTTCATCAGTACTGAAAGTAGCTCGGAAAAAAAATGCAGTTAGTGGCTCTCACTCCTGCAATAGGTGGAGATGGAGCCCAGAAAGAGAGAGGAGACGCAGATAAAGGGGATGGATAATTGTGAGGCAGGGAGAAATAAAAGCTGATACAGGGGAAAATGTAGGAGCAGATTACTGCAGATACTGGAATCTATTGAAAACAAGTCACATTCCTGATGAAGGGCTTATTTCCGAAATGTGGACGGCACAGCATTTCTGCGTTTTTGGGGTTTCGCTTGAGGGAAGGAGAGGATTGATAAATCAATGGCTGAAAAGGTGGTGTAATGTGCAGGGATTCAGTTTCTTGGATCATTGGAGTCTCTTCTGGGACATAAAAGATCTGTTCAAAAAGGATGGGTTTCACCTGAACTGGAAAGGGACCAATATCCGACTGGGGAGATTTGCTAGTTCTACTTTCGAATCCTGCCAACATTTTTAGAGTGGTGAGGTGGGAGCTTCTAAGTAAAGTGCATAGACAGAAATATGAGGATGGTTCTGAATCAGAAAAGAGCAAGTTAATTCGAAAGGACAAACATGAGCGGTCAGAGAATGATTTAACTCTCAGGTAAGGCTGATAAGCTCAGCGCATGTATGGGAATTTGGGCTTGGGATGTCAAAGCTACTACAGAGAGCAAGTTAATTCGAAAAGACAGACATGAGCGGTCAGAGAATGATTTAACTTTCAGGTAAGGCTGATAAGCTCAGCGCATGTATGGGAATGTGGGTTTGGGATGTCAAAGCTACTACAGGAGCTTGGCTGAGGAATTGACAAGAGGGGCAGCTCAACATTTCAGGCTTTATGTGTTATAGGAGGGATAGTAAGAGAGGAGAGGGAATGGCATATTTAATTAAGGAATACATTACTACTCAATTAGAATAGATATTTCTGAGGGACTGTCATAGTGTTAAAGTTTTGGTTGGTGAAGAATTTGTTAAATGTGTTCAAGAAAATTTTCTTTATCAATATATAAATGTTCCTGTAGAGAATGAGCAAAACTTGAATATCTTTTGCAAAATAAGGCAGAGCAAGTGACTGGAACTAGTGATTGTAATGCTGTTAGTTTTAAAATAGCTATGGAAAAGGATAAATCTTCCAAAAAAGTTAAAGCTCTTAATTGGAATATGGCAAATTTTAAGGGAATGATGCAATAACTTTCAAAAGTTGATTAGAGCAGACTGTTTACAGGTAAAAGTATGACTGACAAGTGGGAGTCTTTAAAAGTGTGATAATGAGAATTCAGAAGCATATGGTCCTGTTGCTGGAAGGGTGTAAAGAGGGTAGAAACATGCTTAAAAAGGAAATCAGAAAGGCAAAAATGGAAAATTAGACAGCTTTGGCAAGTAAGATTTAAGATAACCCAAAAAAGATTCTATAAACACTTCAAGAGCAGGAGAGCAATGAGAGAGAGAGAGAGCGCGAGAGTAGGACCCTTTAAAGATCAACAATGTTGTCCTTGTGTTGAACCTCAGGAGGTGGGAGATATGGTAACTGAATATTTCACATCAATTTTTACTGTTGAAAAGAAATGGGGGCTTGAGAACTCCGGGAAATAAATATTGATATTTTAAAAACAGTTCACATTACATAAGAGGAAGAACTGGAGGATGATGGCATAGGCATTGATTACCGTGTTAAGCCGGCTCATCTTCAGCCATATCTTTCCATTTTTTCTTATTCTTAAATTATTCAAAATAGTGCTGTGTCATTGTGACAAATGAAATGTTTTCACTTTTTTATTGTATTTTTTATGTAAAATGGGGAGAAAGTGAGGTCTGCAGATGCTGGAGATCAAAGTTGAAACTTTATTGCTGGAACAGCACAGCAGGTCAGGCAGCATCCAGGGTCCTGTTCCCTGGATGCTGCCTGACCTGCTGTGCTGTTCCAGCAATAAAGTTTCAACTTTATGTAAAATGCACATGCCAATAAAATAATA
>NW_025179118.1:0-2249 GCF_004010195.1 Chiloscyllium plagiosum | reverse complement strand
CGTTTTCCAGCATGTTGCTCATACAGTTGGAGAACGAGGCCTATCGAGTCTCTGAGGGCAAACTGTACACTACCCCCTACACCGGCTCGTAGCCTTGACTGTTACACTTGCATGCTCATCCAACTGTTTTCTTTCCCAGAAGTTGAGCGGTTTCCCACCTCGAATCTCCCCCCCTATCCAGGGCCGTGCATACCAGATTCCCACCAGTGTCCTGGTGGGAAAGTCCCACCAGATTCCCACCAGTGTCCTGGTGGGAAAGTCCCGACGAGCTGCAGTGGCTGGGGAAAAAAACTGAACGGGCTGAAGCTGTTTTCTCTGGAGCAGACGAGCCAGGGGAGAGGGAACTTTCTGGGCAGTGAAAGGGTCTGAAAATTAACTTCGGAACCAAAGACTCGCCAGGCTGGGCAAGTGCAGTGTTCGGAGCAAGTCACCCTGACGTGGTTCATCGAGTCCCTGCGGGGGCAGGAGCAGGCCGTTCGGCCCATTGAGTCCACGCCGACCCACCAAAGAGCATGCCGCCCTGCATTTCCCCGTGGCTAGCCCACCCACCCACCCAGCCTGCACATTCCCGGGCACTGTGGGGTAATTTAGCACATCCCTGGGATCACAGAAGCCAGGCTGGGGATGCTCTCCCCTCGCTACAGGCAGTGGCTCAGTGGTCAGCGCTGCTGCTTCACAGCACCAGGGACCCGGGTTCGATTCCGTCCTCTGGCAACTGTCTGTGTGGAGTTTGCACATCCTCCCCGTGTCTGCGTGGGTTTCCTCTGCGTGCTCCGGTTCCCTCCCACAGTCCGAAGATGTGCAGGTCAGGGTGGATTGCCCATGCTAAATTACCCATAATGCTCAGGGATGTGTAGGATGGTGCATTAGTGAGGGGTAAATGTAGAGAAATAGGGTAATGGGTCTGGGTGGGTTCCTCCTCAGAGGGGTCGGTATGGACTTGTTGGGCCGAATGGACAGTGATTCTACAGTAGGCTTTTATAATAGATTGGGCAATTACCTGAGGGGAGGAAGAAACACAAGAACAGCAGGAGGCCACTCAGCCCATCGAGAGCCTGCTCCGCCATTCAGTGAGAGACCATGGCTGACCCTGTGGCCTCACTCTCCACACCTGCCTTTGGCCCACACCCCTTCAGGCCTTCGCCTAACACGGAGGTATCTCTCTCTCAGATCTGAGGTGAACAACTGGTCCAGCATCCACTGCCGTTTGTGGAAGAGGGTTCCCCAGAACTTCCCCCGGCCTTTGGGTGTAGTTGGGATATGGGCCAGGTGCTGGCAAACTCGATTAGTCTTGGATATCTGGTCGGCGTGGACGGGTTGGACCGAAGGGTCTGTTTCCGTGCTGTATGACTCTACGGGCGGCACAGGGTCTCAGTGGTCAGCACTGCTGCCTCACGGCGCCAGGGAGCCGGGTTCGATTCCCGCCTCGGGCGACTGTCTGTGTGGAGTTTGCACGTTCTCCCCGTGTCTGCGTGGGTTTCCTCCGGGTGCTCAAAGATGTGCAGGTCAGGGTGGATTGGCCAAGCTAGATTTTCCCATAGCGTTCAGGGATGTGCAGCTTGGGTGCATTAGTCAGGGGTAAATGTAGAGCTATAGGGTAGGGGAATGGGTCTGGATGTGCACTTGTTGGGCCGAAGGGCCTGTTTCCACCCTGTATGATGACTCCAAATGCTTCCTAACATCTCTCCTGAACAGAATGGCCCTAATCCCCAGACCACGCCCCTTGTTAACGCGGGTCCCTGACATGCGTAAAGAGTTTATCTACCCTAAATTTCCTGATTGACGTCTTGAAGATTTCCATCAGGTCACCCTTTAACTCTCTGAATTCCAGAGAGAACAGGCCCATGTGGTATAATCTCTCCGTTGTGGGTCTACACGGTTCTCCCTCTGGCCCTAGGAGGCGCAGGGGAGTGGGACGAGATTGCTTATTCACCATGAGCGAGCGAGTGGTTCAGTATCACTGCAGTATCCAGTCAGAGTACAATTCCCGGAGGGAGGGAGGGAGGGCACTAGCTGGCCGTTGGGGGCCTACCTTCAGCAGCAGGTGGACCTGGCAGTGCTGGCTAACCACAGAGACCGCACAGCCAGCTGGGACGGCCTCTCTGGGGCTCAGCAGCTCCACCGAACCCGAGCGGGACAGCGTTCGGAGGGGGCCCAGGAAGGGAGCCAGCCTGGCCTGCACACCGGCCTCGCAGGAGACGTACACTGCAGATGGGGCGGGGGGGAGAGAGAGAGAGAGAGACAGAGAG
>NW_025179117.1:0-2248 GCF_004010195.1 Chiloscyllium plagiosum | reverse complement strand
CCATCAACACACTGCATCACATGACTTGTACAAAATTGTAACTAATGTTCAGTTGAGCTTATCCATCTCACTTCTCCAGCTTTATTACAAATGGAATACAAATTTATACTGAAGAATATGATCACCACATTCTGACACTGAGGTACAGTGACCTAAGGCCAGTTTGAGATGGTTTGCAATCCATGACTCTTTGTAAATCTCACCATTCACCACACAGCTGAGAAAGTATTCTCAGAGTTGTATTGAGGTCCCTCAAAACAGTTCCTGAGACATCAGAGACATGGTCCATTCTGCCAATATTAATGGAAACTTACAAAATGATCAAACTGAAGCAAAATACTGCAGGTGCTAGATATCCGAAATAAGAACAGAAAAGGCTGGGAGTGCTAATGGAACAGCATCAACCTGAAATGTTCACTTATCTCTCCACAAGTTTAGCCTGACCTAATAAAATAATAGAATATTGCTGTAAGTTTGGATCACGAGATATCCTGTGAAAGAAAGTTTGGTTTCCATTTCTGACAAATAATAAATTTTCAGCTTCCATTCCTAATAACCAATCAACTTGACAGTTGTTGGAGAAGGAGCCTTGGTCGGGTTGTGTTGAGACAATGAAGAGAGACTTGAATGATTATTGAAATCGAATCAATCTGCAGGGTAATGGAAAAAAGCCAAGTGCTCACCACTGTGTCAACACGTATAGACAGCCCATGCAGATATGATGGGCTGAATGGCTTCCTTCTGGTAACTGGGTAATTATTAAACCCCATCTCCCTTTTACTTTTGTCGGTGTGTAGTCCGCATGGTGGATTGTGCTTCAATAGAGGTTCTCCAGCACTCACCAGGAGCTAACGCAAGAAACAGCTAAGGCACTGCATAAAGTAATTGCCCTGAAAATACCTTGTCAGTGGTAAATGGGTCCAACACTCGCCATGCCCTGAGTTGAACTGGTCCAATACAGTTACAAAACTGGCTACAACCTATTAATATAGGTATTTAAATGGGTAAATTTTGAAGAGTAAAACAAATTAAATCCAGATAAAACCACTCCATTAGTCTAATCGCAATTAGCAGCAACACAGTGGAAGGTGTCATCAAGAGTGTTACTGAGCTGCCCTCACTCAGCAAAAACTTGTTCGCTGGTGTCCAGCTCTGCAGGGTTGCTCAGCACCAGACCTCATAACAACTATTATCCAAACAAGGACAATGGAGCTGAATTCCTGAGGTGAGGTGAGAGAGACTGCACTTGACATCAAAGCTGTAAGTGACCAAGTCTGACCTGAAAGAAACCTAAAATAATGAGATATGGGATGAACCTCTCATTGGTTGTGGTCATTCCTGGCACATTGGAGGATGGGTGTGGTTGTTGGAAGTCAGTCACCTCAGCTCCAGGACATCGCTGCAAGAGTTCCTCAGGGAAGTGTCCCAAGCCCAGTTATCTTCAGCTGCTTCATCATGGACAATCCCTCCACCATAAGGTCAGAATTCAAGATCTATGTTGATAGTTCCACAAAGTTTATTAACATTCCTGCCTCGTCAAGATGCTATTGAAGAGTGTAGTGTTGGAAAAGCACAGCCGGTCAGGCAGAATCCGAGGAGCAGGGGAATCGATGTTTGGGGCGTAAGCTCTTTATCACAATTCATGAAACATCGATTCTCCTGCTCCTCCGGTGCTGCCTGACCAGCTGTGCTTTTCCAACACCACACTCTTTGACTCTGATCTCCAACATCCAGCAGACACAATGTCCATATGTAACAACATTTGTACAAGTAGCATTTGCTCCACACAAGTGTCAGGTATCTCCAAAAAGGGAGATTGCAATCATTTCTCTTGATTTCATTGAATTCCTTCGTGTCAGCATCCTTGGGGAGGGGGAGAGGGGTTGCAATAGACCATAACCTGAGCTGTACCAGTTACCAGTGTAACAAGACCATGTCAGAGATGGGTGACATATATACCTCACTCCCCAAAGTCTGCCCACTATCTACAAAGGGCAAGTCAGGAGTGTGAATGAATACTCCCCACTTGTCTGGGTGAGATCTGCTCCAACAACTCTCAAGAAACTTGATAATAAAGCAGTGCCCTTGACTGGCAACACATCCACAAACATTGCCAGCTTGCACCATCATGCACCTCAGCAGCAATGTGCAGCATGTCGAAGATGTCCAAGAGCCCTTTCATAGAATCTTCCAAAGTAGCAACCTCTATCATCTCAAATCAATAGGCCATCAGCTACACAAGGAAACT
>NW_025179116.1:0-2248 GCF_004010195.1 Chiloscyllium plagiosum | reverse complement strand
ATGGGGAAGCCCAGTGCATCTGGATAAAAACCACAACAGTGAAGTGGATGGTCCACTAGCATGTTGTAATGATGTCATCAGTATCACATTCGCAGTCTTTATCCAATTCGATTTACACCACGTGAGTTTAATATAAAATATGTGAGCAGAATAAGACCACTTAACCCATCAAGCACGGTCTGCAATTCGATAACTGCTAATCGACTTCTAAAATCCATTCTCGTACCTTCCCCCTGTAACCCTCGACTTCGTTTCTACTCAGAGCTGAAAATGTGTTGCTGGTAATGCGCAGCAGGTCAGGCAGCATCCAAGAAGCAGGAGAATCGAAGTTTTGCGCATGAGCCCTTCTTCAGGCTCATGCCCGAAACGTCGATTCTCCTGCTCGTTGGATGCTACATGACCTGCTGCGCTTTTCCAGCAACACATTTTTCAGCTCTGATCTCCAGCATCTGCAGTCCTCACTTTTTCCTTTCTACACAAGAAACTATCTGTCTCTGTCTTAATAGTATTCAACAAATTTGCCTCCGTAGCCCCCTGTGGCACTGACGCACACCATATGGCCGTAGAAATTTCTGTACAACAATGTTCAAATGGGTTTTCGTTCACTCTGAGGTTGTGCTCTGCATCCTGATTTCTCTTATTCAGTGAATTACCTTCTTCACCATCGAGGCCTCTCTGTATTTGGTAAGCTCAAATTAGATCCTTTCTCAACGTTCTAACCTCCAAAAGGTACAGAAAGAGAGATCACAAACACTGCTCATATGAAAAGCCCCTGTGAACATCGCTGAATGATTTGAAGGAAAAAAAACTGAACGCAATAGGAACGGCAAAGTTATAGGTCCTGAATTCGTGCAATAAAACTAATGATTTTTGCAGCAAGGTAAGCCATTTCCCTGGCCAACACAAACTCTGATATCTGATCAAAAACGTAGAAAATTGTACAAATGGTCTCGGCTCCTAAAAGGAAAGTACGTCCATTCTGATCAATTTCCAACCTGTCAGTGCCATTACAATAGCCAAATTGGTGGACGTTCTCTTTGACACAGCTGCCAAAGCAGCACATGCACAAAAATTACCTACTCCGTGGGATTTCTGACAGGTCCGCACGTGAAGGCGGTATTTTGATGGAAATATGTTTGAATTACGAATCCAGAAAACCGGGGCAATGCTGCTGCAGCTGCTGAAAGTTAAAATCATTCTTAAAACCTGAAATTTCAAAAGCTGGAATCAGTAATAGTGACCTTAAAACCAATGTCGATTGTTCATAACAATTTCATTCCTCGAATGTCTTGAAAAACGTCAACTTATTGTCCTTCCTGGTCAGGTCTAAAAGTGACTCCAGACACACAGAAATTTGCTTAAATCAAAGGCACCCTCTTGCCAAGCACGACATTCGATTATACTAAACTGGTCCAAGTTCTAATAGGATGCAACTGGACAGAAGACCTGGAACTGCTCTAGATGGGGCGGCACAGTGGCACAGTGGTGAGGTACTGCTGTCTTACAGCATGGGACCTGTGGTCGACTCCAGCCTCGGGCGACAGTCTGTGTGGAGATTGCACGTTCTCCCGTGTCAGTGCGGGTTTCCTCTGGGTAGTCCGGTTTCCTCCCACAGTCCAAAGATATGCAGCTTATGTGAATTGACCATTCTAAATTGCCCGTAGTGTTCAGGGATGTGTAGGTCATGTGTATTAGTCCGACATAAATGTAGAGTACAAGCCTAAGCAGTTGGCTTGGCAGAGTTACTCTTCAGAGGGTCTGTTTGGAGTTTTGGGCCGAAGAGCCTGTTTCTACACTGTCAGGATTCTAGACATCAGACAACGAGAAATAGAAACCCAGACATTTCGAGCCTGTACAGACCACTTTCCACACATCTGAGAGCTTGTAACAACATTTTCAGCGTTTTTCAAAATACTACAAAGAAACATTGGGAAAGAAGTATTGAACACAATGAGCCTCCAGCCCTGCCTCCTGCAATTCTGTTCATGGTTGTCCACCTCCTCAATACATTTTTAAAACACAACATAAACATCATTTTCATGAGTATAGGAATCAAAATGTTGAAATTCGGAACTGGAGTAGGCCCTTTGGCCGATTAAAGCTTGTACCCCATCATCTAAAATGATTGTTAAGCCTCGACCGCAACACCATGTTCCTGCTTTCTCCCGATCCCTGTCGTATCTATAAATGCATCTACTGTGTTCTTATTTATATTCAATACCCTGGACTCGACAGACTTATGTGGAGG
>NW_025179115.1:0-2248 GCF_004010195.1 Chiloscyllium plagiosum | reverse complement strand
AAGCAGAGACGCTGCTCCAACTCCTTTATTTTCAATATTTCAGGAAGAAGCAGAGACGCGGCTCCCGCTCCTTTATTTTCTATAATACAGGTGGAAGCAGTTACGCTACTCTAGCTCCCTTACTTTCTATGTTACAGGAGGAAGCATAGACGCTGTTCCTGCTCCTTTATTTTCTGTAATACAGAAGGAAGCCGTGACCCTGCTCCAACTCCTTTATTTTCTATAATACAGGAGGAAGCAGTGATGCTGCTCCAGCTCCTTTATTTTCTATAATACAGGAGGAAGCAGAGACGCTGCTCCAGCTCCTTTATTTTCTATAATACAGGAGGAAGCAGTGACCCTTGTCCAGCTCCTTTATTTTTTTATAATGCAGGAGGAAGCAGAGACTCTGCCCAATCGCTTTTTTTCTATAATACAGGAGGAAGCAGTGAGCTGCTCTAACCCGTTTATTTCTATGATACAGGAGGAAGCAGAGACGCTGCTCCAGCTGCTTTATTTTCTATTATACAGGTGGAAGCAGTGACGCTGCTCATGCTCCTTTATTTTCTATTGTACAGGAGGAAGCAGAGACACTGCTCCAGCTCTTTTACATTCTAAAGTGCAGGAGGAAGCAGTGACGCTGCTCCAGCTCCTTCATTTTCTACAATACAGGAGGAAGCAGAGACACTGCTCCAGCTCGTTTATATTCTATAAGACAGTAGGAACCAGGGACGCTGCTCCAACTCCTTTATTTTCTATAATACAGGAGGAATCAGAGACACTGCTCCAGCTCCATTATTTTCTATTATACATGAGGAAGCAGTGACGCTGCTCCAGCTCCTTTATTTTCAATAATACAGGAGGAAGCAGTGACGCTGCACCAACTCCTTTATTTTCTATAATACAATAGGAAGCATACATGCTGCTCCCGCTCCTTTATTTTCTATAATACAGGAGGAAGCAGTGACCCTTCTCCAGCTGCTTTATTTTCTAAAATACAGGAGGAAGCAGTGACGCTGCTCCAGCTCCTTTTTTTTCTATAATACAGGAGGAAGCAGTGACGCTACTCCAGCTCCGTTATTTTCTGTAATACAGGAGGATGCAGTGACGCTGCTCATTTTCCGTTGTTTTCTATAATACAGGCGGAAGCAGTGACCCTGCTGCAGCTCCTTTATTTTCTATAATACAGGAGGAAGCAGGGACGCGATTCCATCTCCTATATTTTCTATAATACAGGAGGAAGCAGTGACGCTGCTCCAAATTCATTTATTTTCTATAATACAGGAGGAAGCAGAGACGCTGCTCCAACTCCTTTATTTTCTATATGACAGGAGGAAGCAGAGACGCTGCTCCCGCTCCTTTATTTTCTATACTACAGGTGGAAGCAGTTACGCTACTCCAGCTCCTTAACTTTCTATGTTACAGGAGGAAGCATTGACGCTTCTCCAGCTCCTTTATTTTCTGTAAAACAGGAGGAAGCAGTGACGCTGCTCATGCTGCTTTAATTTCTATAATACAAGAGGAAGCAGTGACGCTCCTCCAGCTCCTTTATTTTCTATAATACAGGAGAAAGGAGAGACACTGCTCCAACTACTTTATTTTCTATATTACAGGAGGATGCTGAGACGCTGCTCCCGCTCATTTATTTTCTATCATACAGGAGGAAGCAGTGACGCTACTCCAGCTCCTTTACTTTCTATGTTACTGGGGGAAGCATTGACGCTGCTCCAGCTCCTTTATTTTGTATAATACAGGAGGAAGCAGTGACCCTGCTCCAGCTCCTTTATGTTTTATAATACAGGAGGAAGCAGAGACTCTGCACCATCGCTTTTATTTTCTATAATAGAGGAGAAGGCAGTGAGCTGCTCTTACCCGTTTATTTCTATAATACAGGGGGACGCAGAGACTCTGCTCCAGCTACTTTATGTTCTATAATACAAGAGGAAGCAGTGACGCTGTTCCAGCTCCTTTATTTTCTATAATACAGGAGGAAGCAGTGACGCTGCTACAGCTCCTTTATTTTCTATAAAATAGGAGGAAGCAGAGAAACTGCTCCAGCTCCTTTATATTCTATCATACAGGAGGAAGCAGTGACGCTGCTCCAGCTCCTTTATTTTCTATAATACAGGAGGAAGCAGTGACGCTGCTCCAGCTGAATTATTATCTATCATCCAGGAGGAAGCAGAGACGTTGCTCCAGCTCCTTTATTTTCTATAATTCAGGAGGAAGCAGTGATGCTGCTCCAGCTCCTTTACTTTCTATAATACAC
>NW_025179114.1:0-2248 GCF_004010195.1 Chiloscyllium plagiosum | reverse complement strand
AACATATTAAATAAATATCATGATGCGGGAAATTTTCCAAACAGATCTTCCATTTTGGCGCAACTGATGGAATATTTTCAAATTCCAATATGGTAACATGATATAAAGAAACCCCTTAGCAAAAAGGCAAAGTCATATACAGATTGTTGCACATGCAATTCAACAACAGCAGAGGCTGGTGTGGGTGAGAGGTTAGGGCAGCGAGAGAGCGCGAGAGAGAGAGAATATTGAGTGGAAACTCCGACAGTAACAGCAGTCAGGAGACATTTGCTACAGCTTGCAACCCTGTTCACACTTCAACAACAACTGCTTAAACAGAGAGCAGAAAAACCCTGAAAAATCCTTGTCTTAGAGAGCTGGCCGCAGTCATTCACGCTCTCTCCTTCTATTGTTCCAACTTGTGAAGAATCCAAGCTCTCACAAGTTGTTTGCAGGACCGCAGATGGTGGCCACCCCTAGTTCAATCTCTCTCTTAAAAGAAACCTGGACATAATACATCTCCTTTCTAGTCTAGATTTTAAAGACTTTTTTTTTAAAGAAAGAGTGCTACAACTAACCAATTCGATGAAAAATCTGGAGAAAGAGCACTATGTGAGTTGGTAAGCAAATTTAATGCAAAGACACAAAGTATCGATTACTCTAACTCTATGGAATTTTTGAGAGATGATACCAATTATATTCAGTGAATGAAACATTCAGTTTCAATACTCGATGTAAGTTTGAAGTCAGGTGCGTTTAAGAGTTTTGTAAGCTAACATTTTACAACTTTTACAGTGCACAGAATATTCTGAACTTCGTAAAAGAAAAAACCCACGTCTGAATTCACTTTTCTTAAATACCATAGATCATATAACATCAGTTCCCACTTCCAACTTGGACTCGACCTTTGAATGCTGATATCGAACATTGAAGAGTTTTCAGCACAGTAGTTGGCTACTTTTTGTTTGTATATCTCATTGCGGAAGTTCTTAGAATACAGGTGCAACGTGTATTGCTAAAATCAATCTGTTCAATGTTGTGTTCAAGTTAAATAAGGGAAGTTTTTGAAGTTACATTTTACCCCTATTCCAACGTAAAAGTGTGTATTTATTTTTTTTAATGAACATCAGGAGCATACTGTTCAAAATGTTTTTATTTAAAAGTCAGCAGACAATAAACTGTTTTTTTTTTAAAAAAATGACCGTTTTAAAAAATGAATCACGATGAGATAATCTTTGAAGTTAACGTACCTTTTGAAGAGGAAGCATCCAAAACGCTTGGACTTAATCTTGTTCAATAGACTAAAATTGACGATCATCATTATGTAATATTGGCCTGGCCACTTGAGGTTTTTCTCTGGTATAAAAGAAAAAGCACATTGAAAGCAGAAAATCTGCATGAGCATAAGGCAAAGAGAGAATTATACAAAAAGAGAGTATTGGATGAACATAGTTTGAAAATATTTGCTATCCCATTCTTGCAATTGTTGGCGTTCCGGGTAAGCCACTGAACAGTTATGTTTTATTCTATTGAACGAAATAATAGATCTTTATGTTAATGACCTACTTTGTTTCATTCGATGCATTTATTGCTGGAAATAATTACGAGCGTCAGTGAGATAGTGAACTGCATTGCTCTGTATCTCGAGTCACATGCAAGTCAGGCTGGGCGATGATAGCGAATGTCTCAGCCTAAACGAACTGAGTCAACCATATTGTTTTTAAAGAGAATAGCTATGTAGCCTTTACCTTCGAACTTCTTTCAAGTTCAAGTTTTAAACTTCGCGATGGTGAAATTTCACCTCACCAATATAATCTGAAAGTTGAATGCTCGTGATATTTTTTGTAAATTATTGTCAGGTAAAAAGATCTTATTTGACTGCTTATCTGAATATAAACCAAGATGTTTTAAGTTGTCAAAGAGTGCTGAGAGAAATAGTGGTAGAGAGAGGGAGACAGAGAGCCACAGAGAGAGAGAGACAGAGAGATACAGAGAGAGAAAAAGAGAGAGATATACAGAGACAGAGACGAAGCAACATAGAGAGAGGGCGAGAGAATAATTTTCATAAGATATGTTTTCGTGACATATTCAGTTTGATTCAGCAACAATGATACGGTGTATAAAAATATGACAGAATAGCTGTGAGTTTCCTGATTGCTATAAGGAATAGATGGAAATTTATTTCCATTTGTTTTAGATTCTTGTGCTTAATCACGTTCCCCATCAGCTATCCCGAGATAAGTGAAGAAAGTGATATGGGTGGAAGACG
>NW_025179113.1:0-2248 GCF_004010195.1 Chiloscyllium plagiosum | reverse complement strand
GCATATTGGAAAGGCATATCAGGGCAGGACATATACACTTACTGGTAAAGCCCTGGGGAGTGTTGCTGAACAGAATGATCTCAGCTTACAGGTTTTTACTTCCTAAAAAGTGGATTTTCAGGTAGATAGGACAGTGAAGAAAGTATTTGATATGTCACTGGTCAATGCATTGTGTATATGTGTTAGGAGACTGGATTGCAACTGTACAGGACATTGGTTCGGCCACATTTGGAATACTGAATGCAATTCTGATCTCCCTGCTCTATGGGAAGGATGTTGTCAAACTTTAAAGGGTTCAAGAAGGGTTTACACTGAGGTTGCCATGGTTGGGGGATTTGAGTTATAGGGAGAGGCTGAATAGGCTGAGCCTTTTTTCCCTGGAGAATCAGAGGATGAGGGTGGATGTTAGAGGTTAGTAAAATCATTTGTTCAACTGATAGATTGAATAGCCAAGGTCTTTTCCCTAGGATAGTACAATCAAAAACTAGATGGCAAAGTTTTAAGGTGGGATGGGAAAGACAAAAAAGGGTTCTAATGGGCAACAGCTTCATGTAGAGGATGGTCCGTGTGCAATGAGCTGCCAGAGGAAGGTATTGAGGCTGGCACAATTACAACATTTAACAGGCATCTGGATGGACAGATGAATGGGAAGGGTTCTGATGTAAATTGACCAAATTCCGGCAAATGGGAGGAATATAATTTTGGCATCTGGTTGGCATGGACACGTTGGACCAAAGGGTCTGTTTCCAGCTATGTCTTTTAAGAAATTTCGTCCTCTTATCTTAAAACAATCCTCCACTCGAGGGAAAAGACACCTGCCATTCAACATTACTGATAACCTCTACAATGTTACTTCTCAGCCCCCTACACTCCAAAAGTAAATGTCCGAATCTGTTGAGCCTGTCCTTATAATTCAAACACTCCATTCCCAGCAAAGTCCTGATAAATCTCTTCTGAACTCTCCCGAACTTGATAATATTCTTTCCATAACAGGGCGACCAGAACTGCACTAAGTCCTCCAAGACATGCCTCATGAATGTTCTGCGCAAACTGAACATACCGTCCCAACTCCTGTACTCAAAGGACTGTCCACTGCTATTCGACATTTATATAAATGATTTGTGAACATAGGAGATATAGCTAGTAAATTTACAGATGACACCAAAATTGGAGGCGTCGTGAACAGTTAAGAACGTTACCAGAGTAAAAATGGAATCTTGTTCAGATGGGCCAATGGATTGAGGAGTGGCAGATGGAGATATATTGGTAAATGCGAGGTGTTGCATTTTGGAAAACAAATCAGAGCAGGACTTATACACTTATTGATAAGTCCAGGAGAGTGTTGCAGAATAAAGAGACCTTGGAGTACAGGTTCATATTTCATTGAAAGTAGAGTTGCAGGTAGATAGGATGGTGAAGTAGGTGTTAATATGCTTTCCTTTATTGTTAAAACCACTGAGTACAAGAGTTGCAAGCTTATATTGCGGCTGTACAGGACATTGGTTCGGCCACTTTTGCAATATTGTGTACAATTCTGGTCTCATTCCTATCGGAAAGATGTTGTGAAACTTAGAAGTGTTCAGAAAAGATTTGCAAGGATGTTGGCTGGGCTGGAGGATTTGAGCTGTAGGGAGAGCTGGAATAGGCTGGGGCTGTTTTCTCTGAATCATTAGAGGCTGAAAGGTGAAATATAGAGGTTTATAAATCATGAGAGGCATGCATAGGGTAAATAGACAATGTCTTTTCCCCAGGGTGGGCGAGTCCACAACTAGAGAGCATAGGTTAAGATGAGAGGAGAAAGATTTAAAAGGGACCGTAGTGGCAATTTTTATGCATAGAGTGTGGTATGTGTATGGAATGAGTTGCCAGAGGCTGGTCAAATTGAAGTATTTAAAATACATCTGGATGAGTATATAAATAGAAAGGGTTCAGAGGGATATGGGCAAGTGTTGGCAAAATTGACAAGATTAGGTTAGAGTACCTGGTCGACATGGACAGGATGTATCAGAGGGTCCGTTTCCGTGCAGTACATCTCGATGACTCCACGTTTATATTTTGAAGGGCATCATGTGAAACACCTTCATAACCACTCTGTCTACATATGAAGCAAACTTGAAAGAATTATGCCTGAAACCCTAGGTTGATCTGTTCTACAACACTACCCATGGCTCAACATTTAATTGCATATGTGTTTTTTTAGTTTGTTTTACCAAAATACAATACCTTGCATTTATCAACATTAAACTCC